>NC_091457.1:7309404-7536904 GCF_027789765.1 Dendropsophus ebraccatus | reverse complement strand
GATCCGCACATAAAAGCGTTTCTATGTGTTTATTTCTCCTCATTTACAATGCATTGTCTCCTCCAGCATCCAGGGCTGTAATCTCCTGCTGGAGGAAAACAGTGATGAGCGCACCGAGGGTTAATTATGGCCGATAATAAGTATATTCTATCATCTACAGGTGGATACCCGTCCGTCGTGTCCGGGCAGGCAGCGTAATAACACACCCACTGTAATACAGGAGGCACCGGGAGCCTGCACACAGACATCCTCATCCTGCCATCTCTAGGGAACTGTCTGTACACTTCTGCTGGGAGCGCAGCTCTGGAGTATAATACAGGATGTAACTCGGGATCAGTAATGTAATGTATGTACACAGTGACCCCACCAGCAGTATAGTGAGTGCAGCTCTGGAGTATAATACAGGATGTAACTCAGGATCAGTAATGTATGTACACAGTGACCCCACCAGCAGTATAGTGAGCGCAGCTCTGGGGTATAATACAGGATGTAACTCAGGATCAGTAATGTAATGTATGTACACAGTGACCTCACCAGCAGAATAGTGAGTGCAGCTCTGGGGTATAATACAGGATGTAACTCAGGATCAGTAATGTAATGTATGTACACAGTGACCCCACCAGCAGAATAGTGAGTGCAGCTCTGGAGTATAATACAGGATGTAACTCAGGATCAGTAATGTAATGTATGTACACAGTGACCTCACCAGCAGAATAGTGAGTGCAGCTCTGGGGTATAATACAGGATGTAACTAAGGATAAGTAATGTATGCACACAGTGACCCCACCAGCAGAATAGTGAGTGCAGCTCTGGAGTATAATACATGATGTAACTCAGGATCAGCAATGTAATGTATGTACACAGTGATCCCACCAGCAGAATAGTGAGTGCAGCTCTGGAGTATAATACAGGATGTAATTACGGTCCTGATGGTCTCGGTCTGGTTGATCTGGCGGCTCCTTCCTCCTGTTCTGATGCCGCTGCTGTTCTGCGCTCAGGGGAAGGGTCGGAGTCGTTTGCTCTCTCTGATTGGTCAGACCTATCTCTGGTATTTCACATTTCCCCTTTTATGAGAAGAAAGCAGGTAGGATGGGTCACCCGATTACCCTGATACTGTATACATTACAGATGGGATTCTTTTCATCTACAAAACCAATAAATTGTGCAACACTCTCATGAATGGTCGGAGTCACATGAGCAAATAGTACAACGCTGAATTATTACGTCCAGGAGACACACTCTTCACACCTATCACACACAATGCTTCATTCCTATACCAGACCTTTGCTCTGTACATAGTGTGCTGGATGTACAATACACAGTACAGTGGTGTGCAGCAAGTTAGGGTCTTTATATTCTTTGTTAAAATGCCGGTTAACTCTTTAAGAGCTGCTCTGGACAGTTCCTGACATGGACAGAGGTGGCAGCAGACTGGAGAGAATATATAACTTCCTACAGGACATACAGCAGCTGATAAGTACTGGAAGACTGGATATTTTTTTAATAGAAGCAATGCAAACCCCATTCAGAAGTTGTAAATTCACCTTTATACAGCACTTAATGTTTCCACCAGGAAAATTTCCCCAAAGAATATATACTTCTTATATATGATCCCGACCAAATCCAGAAGTACAATCCTGCTATTGTCTCTTCTTGTATGTATTACTGTGTTTGACTGATCCAGAGCAATGGATCAGGAAATCCTGGAACATTTGGGTGGAGTTGCACTGGTAATCGTCTCTTTAGAAGATGATTGGTTTATGCAGTTCTGTATAGATCATAGGTTTTGCTCTTTGAGTCTTTCATGTATCTTTGATTCTGGACCTTGTTCCCAGTTGTTTGGGTGTTTCTTCATTTCTTTTTCCCCTATTTAAGGGTTAGATTCTTGTTGCAAAATGTGTTTTGGGTGTTTGATGTTAGTTTAGAATTTAGGCAAAGATTAGGGACAGTTTAGGGAAAGATTAGGGACAGTTCAGGGAAATGTTAGGGACAGTTTAGAGAAATGTTTGGGAATGATTAGAGACGGTTTAGGGAAATGTTAGGGACAGTTTAGGGAAATGTTAGGGAAAGATTAGAGACAGTTTTAATAAATGTTAGGGAAAGATTAGGGACGGTTTAGGGAAATGTTAGGGAAAGATTAGGGACAGTTTAGGGAAAGATTAGGGACAATTTAGGAAAATGTTAGGGAAAGATTAGGGACAGTTTAGGGAAATATTAGGGACAGTTTAAAGAAATGTTAGGGAAATATAAGGGACAGTTTAGGAAAGGATTAGGGACAGTTTAGAGACAGTTTAGATAAGTGTTAGAGAAAGATTAGGGACAGTTTAGGGAAATGTTAGGGAAAGATTAGGGACAGTTTAGGGAAATATTAGGGACAGTTTAAGGAAATGTTAGGGAAAGATTAGGGACAGTTTAGGGAAATATTAGGGACAGTTTAGGAAAAGATTAGGGACAATTTAGAGACAGTTTAGATAAGTGTTAGGGAAAGATTAGGGACAGTTTAGGGAAATGTTAGGGAAAGATTAGGGACAGTTTAGGGAAATATTAAGGACAGTTTAAGGAAATGTTAGGGAAACATTAGGGACAGTTTAGGGAAATATTAGAGACAGTTTAGGGAAATGTTACGAAACATAAGGGACAGTTTAGATAAATGTTAGGGAAAGATGAGGGACAGTTTAGGGAAATGTTAGGGAAAGATTAGGGACAGTTTAGGGAAATATTAGGGACAGTTTAAGGAAATGTTAGTGAATAATTAGGGACAGTTTAGGGAAATATTAGGGACAGTGTAGGGAAATGTTAGGGAAAGATTAGGGACAGTTTTGGGAAATATTAGGGACAGTTTAAGGAAATGTTAGGGAAAGATTAAGGCCAGTTTAGGGAAATATTAGAGACAGTTTAGGGAAATATTAGGGAAAGATTAAGCACAGTTTAGAGCAGCGCTAAGGAACCTTGGCTGTCCAGCTAAAGCTTTTGCTGTCCAGGCTTGATGGAAGTTGTAGTTTTGCAATAGCTGGAGGGCCAAGGTTCCATACCTTCTTGTCTATTTGTCTCCTTCTGTGTCATTCCCATCTCTCATCATTATTCATTTGCATCATCATCACCAATTCCAGCCATCTAATTGTAAGCTGCCAATCTTACTGGTCAGTCCATTCAGCTGTAATGTAAGTCTGAGTCCTGGAAGCCAATGTTAGGTCACCTGGTTCTGCCATCTAGTGAATAGAGGCCTGTGTATCCTGCTTATATATGTGGTTAAAGTATTAACCCTTGCACCTCGGTGAGGGTGGGGTAGGCTCATACTCCTGTATTGAGGAAGCCAATGGTATAAATAGCAGCGGGTTATGTAATGATATAAGGTGGAGTGATCTCCTTATACAAATATAATATACTATAATCCCTATATAATATGTTATCCCTATGTATGACAGCAGGTTAGTCAGGAGGCCCATGGATGACGGGTGGCAACAGCAGCTAAATATACTGCAGATCAGGGATGTATATATAGATGTATATACACATTGCACACCACAGGGCGAGTGGCGTCTTACCTGCACCCACTCCCCTATATATCAGATATCTGATCCGTCCACATAGACAATGGACCTGAGGTGTCATCTGGAGAGTGGCGGCCGTCAGACATTGGCAGCCATGATTTCATCTCCTTAATAAGCTATTGTTCTGCTTAATGTGAATAAGCCCCTGGGCGGGGGGGGGGTGACATGTTGTACATGTAAGCGTGACTAGGAGCAGCTAATTTCTCCTCCGCCATAGAGATAATGAGATTGACTAAAGGGGCGATTCTAACACTGCGGCTCGGATACATTTACACAAAGCAGATCGGCTGGGATATACGTTTCAGGAGGATCTAATAACAGCTGACGGTTTTCCAACACACACGAGCTTTACATCTTATGTGACAAATCTGAAAGTGCTTCTACCAGACACGTGCTAGCGTAGGCCGAAGTAGGATGTACGCTTCTATGGGGTAGCATAGGTCTTGTTACAGTGTAGCACAATGTCACCCGGCCTGTTGCAAAACTACACTTCCCATCATGCACTGGGTTAGTGCACACATTAATTCAATTGTCTGCAACCTGTGGGCCTCCAGTTGTTGTAAAACTACAGTTCCCATCATGCACTGGGGTAGTGCATGCATTGTATCAATTGTCTGCAACATGTGGCCAGCCAGCTGTTGCAAAACTACAATTCCCATCATGCATTGCTGTAATGATGCTTTAGTGCATGCATCAAATAAATTGTCTGCAACCTGTGGCCCTAATGCATGCATTAAATGAGTTGTCTGCAACCTGTGGCCCTCCAGCTGTTGCAAAACTGCAACTCCCATCATGCATTGCGGGAATGATGCTTTAGTACATGCATTATATCAATTGTCTTCAACCTGTGGCTCTCTGGCTATTGCAAAACTGCAACTCCCATCATGCATTGCTGTTATGATGCTTTTGTGCATGCATTAAACCAATTCTCTGCAACCTGTGGCCCTCCAGCTATTGCAAAACTACAACTCCCATCCCATCATGCCCAGACAGCCTTCGGCTGTCCGGGCATGATGGGAGTTGTAGCTTTGCAACAGCTGGGGGGCCTCAGGTTGCAGCAGCTGATACATCTAGTGACTTTTTGGAGGAATTTGTGAAATAATTTCTTGCAGATTGAAGGGCCCATGCCCCTCTCCGCCTCCTCCATGAGCGGCTTTTCCCACAATCCCGGTGGAGCAGCTAAGCAGCTCCCGATGACAGATCGCTCTTTTATCTCTGCTGCTTCTTTCAATTTTCCACTTGTTTCAAACTCCATCTACAAAGAGATGTGGAAATGCGCATTCCTGGGGCTCAGCCGAGCAGCTCCCCTCCACGGCCACCGCAATACGGGAGACACGGCCCCTGGATGTAACGGCCGATTGTACATGGCTCATACAAAAGAAGCCTCTATGCAATCCAGGGAAGCCCAGGTTACCTAGAGAGCCCCAGTAGTGTCCCATGTAGTATGCAATCCCCCAGTAGTGTCCCATATAGTATCCAATACCCCCAGTAGTGTCCCATATAGTATCCAATCCCCCAGTAGTGTCCCATATAGTAGCCAATCCCCAGTAGTGTCCCATATAGTATCCAATACCCCCAGTAGTGTCCCATATAGTATCCAATCCCCCAGTAGTGTCCCATATAGTAGCCAATCCCCAGTAGTGTCCCATATAGTATCCAATACCCCCAGTAGTGTCCCATATAGTATCCAATACCCCCAGTAGTGTCCCATATAGCATCCAATACCCCCAGTAGTGTCCCATATAGCATCCAATACCCCCAGTAGTGTCCCATATAGTATGCAATACCCCCAGTAGTGTCCCATATAGTATGCAATACCCCCAGTAGTGTCCCATGTAGTAGCCAATACCCCCAGTAGTGTCCCATATAGTATGCAATACCCCCAGTAGTGTCCCATATAGTATGCAATACCCCCAGTAGTGTCCCATGTAGTAGCCAATACCCCCAGTAGTGTCCCATATAGCATCCAATACCCCCAGTAGTGTCCCATGTAGTATGCAATACCCCCAGTAGTGTCCCATGTAGTAGCCAATACCCCCAGTAGTGTCCCATATAGTAGCCAATACCCCCAGTAGTGTCCCATGTAGTAGCCAATACCCCCAGTAGTGTCCCATATAGTATCTAACCCCCCAGTAGTGTCCCATATAGTAGCCAATCCCCCAGTAGTGTCCCATATAGTAGCCAATACCCCCAGTAGTGTCCCATGTAGTATGCAATACCCCCAGTAGTGTCCCATATAGTATCTAACCCCCCAGTAGTGTCCCATGTAGTAGCCAATCCCCCAGTAGTGTCCCATATAGTAGCCAATCCCCCAGTAGTGTCCCATATAGTAGCCAATACCCCCAATAGTGTCCCATATAGTAGCCAATACCCCCAATAGTGTCCCATATAGTATCTAACCCCCCAGTAGTGTCCCATATAGTAGCCAATACCCCCAGTAGTGTCCCATATAGCATCCAATACCCCCAGTAGTGTCCCATATAGTATCCAATCCCCCAGTAGTGTCCCATATAGTATCTAACCCCCCAGTAGTGTCCCATATAGTAGCCAATACCCCCAATAGTGTCCCATATGGTATCCAATACCCCCCAGTAGTGTCCCATATAGTAGCCAATACCCCCAATAGTGTCCCATACAGTAGCCAATACCCCCAATAGTGTCCCATATAGTAGCCAATACCCCCAGTAGTGTCCCATATAGTAGCCAATACCCCCAATAGTGTCCCATATAGTAGCCAATACCCCCAATAGTGTCCCATATAGTAGCCAATCCCCAGTAGTGTCCCATATAGTAGCCAATCACCCAATAGAACCCCATATAGTAGCCAATCCCCCCAGTAGTGCCCCATATAGTATCTAACCCCCAGTAGTTCCCCATATAGTATCCAACCCCCCAATAGTGCCTTATATAGTTGCCAATCCCCCCTCCCCATAGTGTCCCAGATAGTAGCCAATCCTCCCTACCCATAGTGACCCATATAGTAGCCAATCCCCCCCATAGTGCCCTATATAGTAGCCAATCCCCCATAGTGCCCTATATAGTAGCCAATCCCCCCATAGTGACCCATATAGTAGCCAATCCTCCCTCCCCATAGTGACCCATATAGTAGCCAATCCCCCATAGTGCCCTATATAGTAGCCAATCCCCCTCATAGTGCCCTATATAGTAGCCAATCCCCCCATAGTGCCCTATATAGTAGCCAATCCCCCCCATAGTGCCCTATATAGTAGCCAATCCCCCATAGTGCCCTATATAGTAGCCAATCCCCCCATAGTGACCCATATAGTAGCCAATCCTCCCTCCCCATAGTGCCCTATATAGTAGCCAATCCCCCTCATAGTGCCCTATATAGTAGCCAATCCCCCCATAGTGCCCTATATAGTAGCCAATCCCCCTCATAGTGCCCTATATAGTAGCCAATCCCCCATAGTGCCCTATATAGTAGCCAATCCCCCCTCCCCATAGTGTCCCATATAGTAGCCAATCCCCCCATAGTGCCCTATATAGTAGCCAATCCCCCCATAGTGCCCTATATAGTAGCCAATCCCCCCATAGTGCCCTATATAGTAGCCAATCCCCCTCATAGTGCCCTATATAGTAGCCAATCCCCCATAGTGCCCTATATAGTAGCCAATCCCCCCTCCCCATAGTGTCCCATATAGTAGCCAATCCCCCAGTAGTGTCCCATATAGTAGCCAATCCCCCCATAGTGCCCTATATAGTAGCCAATCCCCCCATAGTGCCCTATATAGTAGCCAATCCCCCTCATAGTGCCCTATATAGTAGCCAATCCCCCCATAGTGCCCTATATAGTAGCCAATCCCCCCATAGTGCCCTATATAGTAGCCAATCCCCCCCCATAGTGCCCTATATAGTAGCCAATCCCCCCATAGTGCCCTATATAGTTGCCAATCCTCCCTCCCCATAGTGACCCATATAGTAGCCAATCCCCCCCATAGTGCCCTATATAGTAGCCAATCCCCCCTACCTATAGTGTCCCATATAGTAGCCAATCCCCCCTACCTATAGTGTCCCATATAGTAGCCAATCCCCTAATAGTGCCCTATATAGTAGCCAATCCCCCCATAGTGCCCTATATAGTAGCCAATCCCCCCATAGTGCCCCATATAGTAGCCAATCCCTCCCATAGTGCCCTATATAGTAGCCAATCCCCCCTACCTATAGTGTCCCATATAGTAGCCAATCCCCCCTACCTATAGTGTCCCATATAGTAGCCAATCCCCTAATAGTGCCCTATATAGTAGCCAATCCCCCCATAGTGCCCTATATAGTAGCCAATCCCCCGATAGTGCCCTATATAGTAGCCAATCCCCCCCATAGTGCCCTATATAGTAGCCAATCCCCTCTCCCCATAGTGACCCATATAGTAGCCAATCCCCACCCCACACACACATAATGCCCAATTAAATTTGCCAGTCCCCCCCTTGTACTGCCATTTAGTAGCCATTAAGTGCCCAATGGGAAAGACGTCTCTGAGGAGTGCTGTGGGGACATTATACATAGTATAGTATAGTACAGTATACAGTATATATAGCCTTAGAGCACAGGGACCAAAACTGCCGCCCTCCAGCTGGTGGCAAAACTACAGTTCCCAGCAGTATACCTGGACTGCCAAAACTTCAGCATGATGGGAGTTGTAGTTCTGCAACCAGCTGAAGGACGGCAGTGTGCGTCCGAGCTGAGACCGTCACAGATGATTGTGCGGAGTGGACGCAGTTGTAGCAATGATACAGCCTGGATTCTGGGCCGATACATTGTAGCAAACTATCAGGAGAGGATGAGGAGGATGAGGATGAAGATTAGTGCCACTGATACATAGAGCTGAGAACTGGATACAGGAAGCAGCCACAGCTCTATATATACAAGAGTGGTCCCAGTCATGGGTGGCGAGAAGAGGTCCTGAACTGGAAGATGTGCAGGAGGATGATGAAGATGAAGATGATGATGAGGAGGAGGAGGATGAAGATGATGATGGTGGGGATGATGATGAAGAGGATGAGGAGGAGGAGGATGAAGATGATGACGAGGATGATGATGATAAGGATAATGATGATGATGATGATGATGATGGTGAGGAGGAGGAGGAGGAAAATAATGATGATGATGATGATAAGGATAATGATGATGATGATGATGATGATGGTGAGGAGGAGGAGGAGGAGGATGATGAGGAGGAGAATAATGATGAGGATGAGGATGATGATGATGAGGAGGATAATGAGGATGATGAGAATGATGATGATGAGGAGGAGGAGGATGATGATGAGGAGGATAATGAGGATGATGATGATGAGAATGATGATGATGATGAGGAGGAGGAGGATGATGATGATGAAGATGAGGATGATTATAAGGATAAGGATGATGAGGATAATGATAAGGATGATGAGTATAATGATGATGATAAGGATAATGATGATGATGATGGTGAAGAGGAGGAGGAGGAGAATAATGATGATGATGAGGAGGAGGAGAATAATGATGATGAGGAGGAGGATGAGGAGGAGGAGGAGGAGAATAATGTTGAGGATGATGATGAGGATGATGATGGTGATGATGATGGTGATGATGATGGTATGTTACATAACAGGGATGGGAGGGGAAGCTGCTGCATCATAAATATTTCCCGCTATAGTAAATAGCAGTCTCTATAAATCAGTCAGGTTGTAGTTCCAGGAGGTGTCTGACAGCGGCCCCTCCCATGCTATATTTAAGTCTCCAACCCCCTCATTACACTCGGGGTTCTCCTTCATCTTGATCCTGTGGTCATCTAGGGCAGTGTTCAGAATTCTACTGCATTTTACTTCTTTGCTTTTTTCTTTTTTTTTTTTCAACAAAGATTAAAACGTCAACAGAGTTAAAGAACTTTAGGCCTTAAAGGGATTGTCCAGGATTTGAAAGACACGGCTGCTTTTCTCCAGAAGCGGCACCACATCTGTCTAATTGTTTGTGGTAGGACAGTCCTATTCACATCAATGAAGCTCGGCTGCAATACCAGACACAACCACTGGACAGATGAAGCGCTATTAAAAAAAAAAAAAGTACTCATCAGCTGCTGTATGTCCTGCAGGAAGTGGTGTATTCTCTCCAGTCGGACACAGTGCTCTCTGCTGCCACCTCTGTCCATGTCAGGAACTGTCCAGAGCAGGAGAGGTTTTCTATAGGGATTTGCTGCTGCTCTGGACAGTTCCTGATATGGACAGAGGTGGCAGCAGAGAGCACTGTGTCAGACTGGAGAGAATACACCACTTCCTGCAGGGCATACAGCAGCTGATAAGTACTAATCTCTAAGCACTATGTTCTCTCTGCAGATCCTCTTCCCTATGGGGTCATGTGCATAGGACTTGTATGAGCAGAGCCGTCAGGATGACAATATGTCGGAGTTGTTGCTGCTGTGATCTTGTAATTGCCGCCCTGGCTCCAGCACAATCCTGTGTAAGTGTTTAACCATCACACAGAACAAACCAGCAATTTCCCTGAGCCCAACCATTCTGGCTGCGTCGCTGCTCTTACACACTCGCTATTTACACGTCAGTCAGATTTATGGCGCTAAATGGAGACACCGAGAAAAAAGGGCCGAACCTGACAAACCTGTATGGCTATTATTATTCCGTTGCGGTGCTTAGGTTCCAGACCATATTTTTTTAGAGAGTTGCATAGATGTTAAAGGGAATCTGTGGCTAGGTTTATACGGCCTTACAAGATGGCGGCATAAACTAGTGGCAGAAATGCTGAGCAGAGCCGTGTATTACTTATATCATTCTGCATAGCCGTTCTCCTAATATGCAGGAGAATAGGATTATTACCCCACCCCTCCCCATGCAAATCAACTGGTATCAGAAAGTTTGTCATTAACATCTATTTAAAAATTTCCAGTCTTCCAGTACTTATCTGCTGCTGTATGTCCTGCAGGAAGTGGTGTATTCTCTCCAGTCTGATACAATGCTCTCTGCTGCCACCTCTGTCCATGTCAGGAACTGTCCAGAGCAGCAGCAAATTCCCAAATGTTTGTTTAACCCCCCCCCCCCCCCCCCCCCCCAAAAAAAAAAAGCTCTAAAATCCTGACCACTATGTCTCTCATTTCCCTGCAATCTGCAGTTCATTGCCTGCTATTAGGTGAATTTCATCTCTAGTAATAGAGAGACAAAGACAGAACACAGGAAGTAGAGATAGATATTAGCTACTGCTATGTACAAGAGAGAGTCGTTGGACTGTGTCAATGCAACCTGAAGCCTTCTACCTCCTCCTCAGGCTCTCATCTCTGACTACTAATAAAGTTCTGGGCAGCTGCCTCTCATGTAGCTTGTTTTGATCATTAGTTCACTGCTTAGACCAGGGCTACTTTAGTGATGTTACCACTTTGTTGCTGAAGCCCTCTCTTTCTTCTCCCAATAGCATCCCACCAGTAGCAGTTCACTGCTTAGACCAGGGCTACTTTAGTGATGTTACCACTTTGTTGCTGAAGCCCTCTCTTTCTTCTCCCAATAGCATCCCACCAGTAGCAGTTCACTGCTTAGACCAGGGCTGCTTTAGTGATATTACCACTTTGTTGCTGAAGCCCTCTCTTTCTTCTCCCAATAGCATGCCACAAGTAGCAGTTCACTGCTTAGACCAGGGCTACTTTAGTGATGTTACCACTTTGTTGCTGTAGCCCTCTCTTTCTTCTCCCAATAGCATCCCACCAGTAGCAGTTCACTGCTTAGACCAGGGCTACTTTAGTAATGTTACCACTTTGTTGCTTTAGCCCTCTCTTTGTTCTCCTTATAGCTTGCCATCAGTAGCAGTTTACTACTTAGACCAGGGCTGCTTTAGTGATGCTACTACTTTGTTGCTGTAGCCCTCTCTTTCTTCTCCCAATAGCTTGCCATCAGTAGCAGTTCACTGCTTAGACCAGGGCTACTTTAGTGATGTTACCGCTTTGTTGCTGTAGTCCTCTCTTCCATCTCCCTGTAGCTTGCCACCAGTAGCAGTTCACTGCTTAGACCAGGGTTGCTTCAAGCTGTTGCAAAACTACAATTTTCATCATATTCCTTCAGCTGTGTGACCTTGCTTTAAGTCAATAGCTGGGGAGCCATAGGATAAGGGTAAAACACACTGCAGGAAAATCTATCCAGATTTCTTATCAGGAAATCTAGATAGATTTCCTGACCCATAGGTTTCTATTGGGCATGGACACCCTTCAGGATTTCTTCTGAAGGGTGTCCATGCTGGAAATCGGCTTGGAAATGATGGGAGCATCCAGAATTCTCAACGGCTCTGGATGCGCATCTGTAAACTGGCCGGAATGCCTAGCCAGACCAGGCCAGTGTGAGCAGCGCATGCTGGTGCTGGACCTTTAACTGTACATACTCTAGGAATGCAAACAGTTAAAGAGGTTATATAGCATTTACATTTTTTTTATATATTGCTGGCCTGTGGGTAAACAGAACAAACATGGTATACTTACCTCTCCATGCTCCTCTGGTGTCCCGATGCTGCCTTTCCACTGTCCCCTGCTTTCTGCAGCTCCGCTACTTCAGAGACTAACTCATTTCGGTAGTGACAGCCTGCTCAGCCAATCACTAGCAGAGATGGGACAGCCCTGCGGACAGTGGTTGGCCGAGCAGGCTGTCACTCCCGAGATGAGTTAGCATCAGAAGTAATGGAGCTGCAGACAGTGGGGGACACCGGAGAAGCTGCATCAGGAAACCAGATAAGCACGGAGAGGTAAGTATGACATGTTTATTATGTTTACCAATATACTGTATATAAAAAAAAAAAACACTTTAAATGCGAAGCAGAGGATAACATGGTGAGGAGCCATTGGCTCTCTTCCCCACCAATCGTTGCGGTGCTCGAGTGACATCACTTTTTGCTCTCACAGAGCTGCAGGGGAGAAGAGAGAAGGAGAAGCTGGAGCGGAGCAGGTGAGTATTGCTTTTTTTTTCCGGTTCAGTTTTTACAGTCAGGAAATACTGATGGTTTCCGGAAGCTTCCAGCTCAGTATTTGCTGACCGCGCAGGAGGCCGTATATGAAGTATCAGATTGATTTTGCCTCTGTGTCTCTGATGTCAGAGAGAAGTGCGGTGACACTGTCTCCGGTCTGTGGCCGTGTCTGGGTGATACGTGGCGGCTCATCCCGTAGCGCAGAATCCTCGTAACAATAAAGTCTGGCATACAAGCTGTTTTATGTGATGGGATGCGGCACCGGGCATTGTGAAACACAATTATACTTTACCATGTGTTATACAATTAGGCAGCTGGGCGTGCCCGGGTTACGTCCCGGCCGTGTAAAGCGACAGCGTCTTTATTGGAGGGAGCGCTTTGCAGCAGCCGGGGGTTTGCTCATTTCCTTATAAAATCTGGATCAGCCACATTGATATTTTCCATTAAAGTATTACGGGTGATGGCGCACAAATTGTAGCCAAGACGCTACATGTACCAGACTTGTCCGATTCCGGCAAAGAACGGATCGCCGCGTCTTCCTCACCTACATTTTAAGAGTCGCTCATTGGAGAGAAAAAAAATCTTTGAAATCAACTGGAGCCAAAAAGTTATAGAAATTTATAATTTACTTCTATTAAAAAATCTCCAGTCTTCCAGTACTTATCAACTGCTGTATGTCCTGCAGGAAGGGCTGTATCCTCTCCAGTCTTTCCCACCTCAGGAACTGTCCAGAGCAGGAGAGGTTTTCTATGGGGATTTGCTGCTGCTCTGGACAGTTCCTGACATGGACAGAGGTGGCAGCAGAGAGCACTGTTTCAGACTGGAGAGAATACACCACTTCTTGCAGGACATACAGCAGCTGATAAGTACTGGAAGACTGGAAATTTTATAATAGAAGTAAATTGCCCCCGTCCTCCCACCTATATGAGCAGCACCCGGCGCTGTCAGGACCGTCACTTTCTTCTGTAGATCTGACATGTTTTCTTGAGGTTGAATAATTTAAGATGACATCACAAGATCGAAACGTACAAACAATTCCAGCTCCGCACCGCGCTTTGAAGTGCTTGTCTACAACGGCAGAGATGTAAGGAGTGTAATGTGCAGCCCCCCCCCCCCCCCTATAATAAGGCACATTCCATGGCAGATATATATTCAAGGATTGTTCTACTCCCCGAGATAAGACCCCCGGCGCTCCCCATAGCTGGCAGAGGACCAGGAGGTCAGTCCCTGAACTGCAACATTGTTAAAGGGGAACTCTTATTTTCTTTCAAATCAACTGGTATAGATTTGAAGTTTACTTCTATGTAAAAAAAATCTCCAGTCTTCCAGTACTTATCAGCTGCTGTATGTCCTGCAGTGGTGTTTTTTTCCCTCTCTGTCCATGTCAGGAACTGTCCAGAGCAGCAGCAAATCCCCATAGAAAACCTCTCCTGCTCTGGACAGTTCCTGACATGGACAGAGGTGGCAGCAGAGAGCACTGTGTCAGACTGGAGACAATACACCACTTCCTGCAGGACATACAGCAGCTGATAAGTATTGGAAGACTGAAGATTTTAAAAAATCGATGTAAACTTATACCAGTTGATTTGAAAAGAAGAAAAATGCCGGAGCTCCCGTTTAAAGGGGTTGTCAAGTTTGGTAAACGCCTCTTCGTACACCCTATTAGAGAGTTTATATATCCTCGTCTTTCTGTGGAGGACCTGTCTAGTCCAGTATTACCCAGATAACCTATTAATATGAATGGATTTTGTGTAATACTTCATTTCCCCTGCGGGGGCACTGTTGGGAAATTGAACACTTCCAGGATGACATCCCTGCCAGGCCTCTGTGGTTGTCACTGATATGTGTTCTGTAGTAACCCTATTGTTTCAGCCGATGTGCAGGACGATCCGTCTCTCCTGTGTCAGCAGCGCACAGCTATATACATGATGTTCTGCAGCAGCCGGGACCGCACCTTATATCAGACACAGGTCTTATATCCCCTATTGTCCTGGGTGCAAATGATTGTGGTCTCAGTTACACCTTCTATACAGCATCTATGGGGGCATCTGAATAGTGAATGAAGAATAGATGATAGATTTAAAGGGGGACTCCGGCGATAAACCTATCTCTTTCCAATCAACTGGAGCCAGAAAGTTATATAGATTTGGAATTTACTTCTATAAAAAAAAAACTTCAGTCTTCCAGTACTTATCAGCTGCTGTATGTCCTGCAGGAAGTGGTGTATTCTCTCCAGTCTTCCACTACTTATCAGCTGCTGTATGTCCTGCAGGAAGTTGTGTATTCTCTACAGTCTTCCAGTACTTATCAGCTGCTGTATGTCCTGCAGGAAGGGGTGTATTCTCTCCAGTCTTCCAGTACTTATCAGCTGCTGTATGTCCTGCAGGAAGTGGTGTATTCTCTCCAGTCTTCCAGTACTTATCAGCTGCTGTATGTCCTGCAGGAAGGGGTGTATTCTCTCCAGTCTTCCAGTACTTATCAGCTGCTGTATGTCCTGCAGGAAGTGGTGTATTCTCTCCAGTCTTCCAGTACTTATCAGCTGCTGTATGTCCTGCTGGAAGGGGTGTATTCTCTCTAGTCTTCCAGTACTTAGAAGCTGCAGAATTGTGAAAATTCAAGGGGAAAGTCATGTAACTCAGTAGACCCCGGGAGCTTCTCTGTACTGCTATAACATTGACAGAGCATGACCAGAATGGGAGGAATAACCTATAAAGTCATGGGAACGTATTGTAGGAATGTGCCGGCTGTGGACCAGGATCCGAGTCCCATCAGGGAAGCCAAGTTGTGTGTGACTGATATCAGCTGCTCGGCTTATAACGCTCTCGGACTATTATATAGAAGCTTTGTATTCTGGAACTTAGGCATAAAATGCCGCCCGGGTCAGCGCGATTGCTGCCCTGACATAGAAGAAGCACAATTTAAAGGGGAACTCCTGTAATTTTTTTTCAAAACTTTTTTTTTTTACTTTCAAATCACCTGGTGCCAGAAAGTTATACAGATTTGTAATTTACTTCTACATAAAAATCTCCAGTCTTCCAGTAGTTATCAGCTGCTGTATGTTCTGCAGGAAGTGGTGTATCCTTTCCAGTCTGACACCGTGCCCTCTGCTGCCACCTCTGTCCATGTCATTGTTTTCTGTCTTAGAAACTTTTCTCTATTTCATAGTTGTCTCAGTCAGTGCTGGGGGTTCCCTGCAATGCTGATCCCACTGACTTCACTAGGGGCTTAAAGGGGTAGTTCATAAAAAAAAATTATTTCAAATACACTAGTGCCAGAAAGTTATATATAGTAAGATAAAGAACTTCTATTTAAAAATTTCTAGTATTCCATTACTTATCAGCTGCTGTATGTCCTGCAGGAAGTAGTGTATTCTCTTCAGTCTGACACAGTGCTCTCTGCTGCCACCTCTGTCCATGTCAGGAACTGTCCAGAGCAGCAGCAAATCCCCATAGAAAACCTCTCCTGCTCTGGACAGTTCCTGACATGGACAGAGGTGGCAGCAGAGAGCACTGTGTCAGACTGGAGAGAATACACAACTTCCTGCAGGACATCCAGCAGCTGATAAGTACTGGAAGACTAAAGATTTTTATATAGAAGTAAATTACAAATCTGCATAAGTTTCAGAAACCAGTTGATTTGAATTTTTTTGTTTTGTCGGAGTTCCCCTTTAACCCTCCCAGTGCCAAGGAAGCCTATGATAAGTAAGCGGGCTGGAGCCAGCCATTAGGTGTCACGCTCCAGCACATGCACATTGTATTTCTGCCAGGCCACATTCCCTGGCCTCGTGTCTTCTACTTCTGTACACAATGCCTGTTTGCTAAGATTTTAGAAAATCTCTGGAGATTCTATTGTCCGCACCTGATTTATTAGTAAAACAAGAGTGAGCAAACACAACGGGAGGACAGGTAGCCATAACCTCCAGACCGCCTATTCGGGGAGCGCTGACTGTAGACTCTAAGATTAATTGTAGATGACCGATGTTCCCCAATCTGCCACTCTCCGGCTGTCGCAGAACTACAACTCCCATCATGCCCTCCCGATCAGCTGCTGTCCATAGATGCTGTATCCATGTATATAGAGAACAGGGCTGAAAGGGGACAGCGCCATACATTGTGTTGTGGCCATGCTAGGTTACTGCACCTCAATTCATAGTGGATATAGGGGAATAAGCTAATGTGTGCTATTACAACTTGGCTCCATTCACTTTAAAGGGGTACTCCGGGGATTTTCTTTTCCCTTTAAATCAACTGTTTCCAGAAAGTTATATAGATTTGTAATTTACTTCTATTTAAAAATCACCAGTATCACCAGTCTTCCAGTACTTATCAGCTGCTGTATGTCCTGCATGAAGTGGTGTATTCTCTCCAGTCTGACACAGTGCTCTCTGCTGCCACTTCTGTCCATGTCAGGAACTGTCCAGAGCAGGAGAGGTTTTCTATGGGGATTTGCTGCTGCTTTGGGCAGTTCCTGACATAGACAGAGGTGGCAGCAGAGAGCACTGTGTCAGACTGGAGAGAATACACCACTTCCTGCAGGACATACAGCAGCTGATAAGTACTGGAAGACTTACAAATCCATGGCATTTTCTGGCACCGGTTGATTGGAAAGATTTTTTTTGTGAACTTTAAGCCCCTTTAAGCTCCTAATGAAGTCAATGGGAGCTGCATTAAAGGGAACCCCCAGCCCTGACCGCGACTCGGAGAAAAGCTATGAAATAGAGAAAAGTTTCCAAGTTTGTAATCTAATTTCTCTTCTGTCATGTATGTACCCAATACTCATGTCCAAGCTAGACAATGCTCTATGAGCTAAACCGCCTGGAATCCAATGTATCACTGCAGGCTAAATGTAACAGTATCACAACCATAGAGAGGTAAGTGCTCACAGAGGACTCCAACCAGGACTGGAGCGAGGAGCAGGAGGTCTGTACAAGTTATTGTCATCTGGATGTAAAGAAGAAGGAGAAGCCGCTGCCAGGAACCGGGATCCACAGAACTGGAAGGAAGAGAGATACTGAGTGTGCTGGAAAGTGTCTGTGCTGTCCATGATGTGATGGGCCGCAGTGAGAGTGCAAGGTGTGAACACCGCCTCAGGGTCTGATCACACCTTCAGTCATTACCAAATACAAAGCCGCAAGGCCGGACACAGATCCCGAATTGAGGGCATATATATATATATATACACATGTACTGGATACAAGGCCGGACACAGATCCTGAATGGAGGGCAGATATATAGGAAAGACTGAAGGACCTCTTACACAGGCCGATTATCATGCCAAATAATTGTTAAATCATTCAAATTTAAAGGAGAAGTCCGGCCAAATTTTAAATCCTGCAGATGTCAGGGGGGAAATTTGATCAGGAGTGTATACTTACCTCTCCCTGTGCCTGCGGTGAGTGACAGGACCGGGCTCCGGGATCTCAGCATTGCACACATCACTACCCGGCTGATGGACTGGTCGCTCAGGCAAGAATTTGATCAGGAGTATAATATATACTTACCTCTCCCTGTGCCTGCGGTGAGCGGCAGGACCAGCCTCGGGACCGCCACTGGGCTCCGGGATCTCAGTACTGCACTGCCGCTCACCGCAGGCACAGGGAGAGGTAAGTATATATTATACTCCTGATCAAATTCTTTCCTACCCCTGCCAAATTTTAAGAATGGCCGGACTTCCCCTTTAAGAGATAAACTAGTGCGTATAAGGACCCGGGTCCTATCAGACAAAGCGATTTTTACCGATTAACGATAAACAAGATCTTCCTGAAATCGTTCCCCAATATTACATAGCGGATAGTCGATATTATTGTTACTTACAGAGGGAACCTCGGCTCTTCAGCTAAAGCTTTGGCTGTTCAGGCATGATGGGAGTTGTAGTTTCGGAGCAGCTGGAGGCCCAAGGTTCCCTCTCCCTGAGATCCCAGAGGCGATGTGGAATAACACTGAATGAAGAACAATTTTAGGTTCAAATGACACACAAACGATTTCTCACAGTCACATGAAAACAATTATCGTTTAAATTCAAACTTTTTTTGCTCGATAATCGTCCTGTGTAATGGGGCCCTAAGACGTCTCCTCTGTTCACGTCCATTCCTGGCGTTGTGTTCAATACCTGTAATTAAAAACCTGAAAGTGTGAACACGCCCTTTAAATTATGTACATACCTAATACTTCTCACAGCTGGGACTACTGGATCCAGTGGAGACAATGCAAAGTGCTGGTGTCCAGACTGACACAGTTAGGTTGTGTTCACACTCTGCAGTACCACAACAGTGCGGTAACATGTGATCCCAGCCGGAGCCTGTGCTGATACATTGTAACATGTGATCCCAGCCGCAGCCTGTGCCGATACATTGTAACATGTGATCCCAGCCGGAGCCTGTGCCGATACATTGTAACATGTGATCCCAGCCAGAGCCTGTGCCGATACATTGTAACATGTGATCCCAGCCGCAGCCTGTGCCGATACATTGTAACATGTGACCCCAGCCGGAGCCTGTGCCGATACATTGTAACATGTGACCCCAGCCGCAGCCTGTGCTGATACATTGTAACATGTGACCCCAGCCGGAGCCTGTGCCGATACATTGTAACATGTGACCCCACCCGCAGCCTGTGCCGATACATTGTAACATGTGACCCCACCCGCAGCCTGTGCCGATACATTGTAACATGTGACCCCAGCCGGAGCCTGCGCCAATACATTGTAACATGTGACCCCAGCCGCAGCCTGTGCTGATACATTGTAACATGTGACCCCAGCCGGAGCCTGTGCCGATACATTGTAACATGTGACCCCACCCGCAGCCTGTGCCGATACATTGTAACATGTGACCCCAGCCGGAGCCTGTGCTGATACATTGTAACATGTGATCCCAGCCGGAGCCTGTGCCGATACATTGTAACATGTGATCCCAGCCGGAGCCTGTGCCGATACATTGTAACATGTGATCCCAGCCGGAGCCTGTGCCGATACATTGTAACATGTGATCCCAGCCGCAGCCTGTGCCGATACATTGTAACATGTGATCCCAGCCGGAGCCTGTGCCGATACATTGTAACATGTGATCCCAGCCGGAGCCTGTGCTGATATATTGTAACATGTGATCCCAGCCGGAGCCTGTGCCGATACATTGTAACATGTGATCCCAGCCAGAGCCTGTGCTGATACATTGTAACATGTGACCCCAGCCGGAGCCTGTGCCGATACATTGTAACATGTGATCCCAGCCGGAGCCTGTGCCGATACATTGTAACATGTGATCCCAGCCGGAGCCTGTGCCAATACATTGTAACATGTGACCCCAGCCAGAGCCTGTGCCGATACATTGTAACATGTGATCCCAGCCGGAGCCTGTGCCGATACATTGTAACATGTGATCCCAGCCGGAGCCTGTGCTGATACATTGTAACAATCCACAAGGGGTTCAGCTTTATTTACATAAGAATGGAAAATCCCTTTAAAAGGAAATGCTAAAGACTTCAGTAGATGTTATTTGAGGACATTTCCTTCTAATCTGAACACTTCCCAGTGGCGCTGGTTGACGTCCAGTCTGGCCCCCATTACTGGTCTCTGATTCTTAAAGGGGTACTCCTGCACAAAAAATTCTTTCAAATCAACTGGTGTCAGAAAGTTTTATAGTTTTGTAATTTACTTCTGTTTGAAAATCTCCAGTCTTCCAGTATTTACCAGCTGCTGTATGTCCTGCAGGAAGTGGTGTATTCTCTCCAGTCTGACACAGTGCTCTCTGCTGCCACCTCTATCCATGTCAGGAACTGTCCAGAGCAGGAGAGGTTTTCTATGGGGATTTGCTGCGGCTCTGGACAGTTCCTGACATGGACAGAGGTGGCAGCAGAGAGCACTGTGTCAGACTGGAAAGAATACACCCCTTCCTGCAGGACATACAGCAGCTGATAAGTAATTGAAGACTGGAGATTTTTACATAGAAGTAAATTATAAATCTATATAACTTTCTGACACCAGTTGCTTTGAATTTTTTTCTGCCGACGTTCCCCTTTAAGCATGATCTACCATGAAGCATTGTAGATTTGCCAATGAAAAATCTGGGATAGTTAGATGTAATGGTGGCCACAATAGAGCGTTCGCCAGCCCCAAAATATATAGATGGTGAATGCCCACCGCCCGGGGCGTATAGTGCCGTACGACATATATGACATATAGCTTTCTGCAATAACATTAGATTTCTATCCATTATATTATATTACCATTATATTTTTATCCTATATAGCGGTTTTCTGCCCCCATGAGAGTCGCCCCCGGTGTTCGGCTATGAGGGTCGCCCCCGGTGTTCGGCTATGAGGGTCGCCCCCGGTGTTCGGCTATGAGAGTCGCCCCCGGTGTTCGGCTATGAGGGTCGCCCCCGGTGCTAGGCTATGAGGGTCACCCCCGGTGTTCGGCTATGAGGGTCGCCCCCGGTGTTCGGCTATGAGGGTCGCCCCCGGTGTTCGGCTATGAGGGTCGCCCCCGGTGTTCGGTTATAAGGGTGGCCCCCGGTGATCGGCTATGAGAGTCGCCCCCGGTGCTAGGCTATGAGGGTCGCCCCCGGTGCTAGGCTATGAGGGTCGCCCCCGGTGCTAGGCTATGAGGGTCGCCCCCGATGTTCGGCTATGAGAGTCGCCCCCGCTGTTCGGCTATGAGGGTCGCCCCCGGTGTTCGGCTATGAGGGTCGCCCCCGGTGCTAGGCTATAAGAGTCGCCCCCGGTGTTCGGCTATGAGGGTCGCCCCCGGTGTTCGGCTATGAGGGTCGCCCCCGGTGCTAGGCTATAAGAGTCGCCCCCGGTGTTCGGCTATGAGGGTCGCGCCCGGTGTTTGGCTATGAGGGTCGCCCCCGGTGTTCGGCTATGAGGGTCGCCCCCGGTGTTCGGCTATGAGGGTCGCCCCCGGTGTTCGGTTATAAGGGTGGCCCCCGGTGTTCGGCTATGAGAGTCGCCCCCGGTGCTAGGCTATGAGGGTCGCCCCCGATGTTCGGCTATGAGAGTCGCCCCCGCTGTTCGGCTATGAGGGTCGCCCCTGGTGTTCGGCTATGAGAGTCGCCCCCAGTGTTGGCTATGAGAGTGGCCCCCGGTGTTTAACTATGAGGGTCACCCCTGGTGTTTGGCTATGAGGGTCGCCCCCGATGTTCGGCTGTGAGGGTCACCCCCGGTGTTCGGCTATGAGGCTCGCCCCCAGTGTTCGGCTATGAGGGTCGCCCCCGGTGTTCAGCTATGAGCATCGCCCCGGTGTTCGGCTATGAGGGTCACCCCTGGTGTTAGGTTATAAGGGTGGCCCCCGGTGTTTGGCTATAAGGGTGGCCCCGGTGCTCGGCTATGACGGTAACCCCCGGTGCCTATGTCAGAGGGGTCCCTGAGGTTTCTGGCCGTTCTGCATTGGGCTGCAGCCTATATCCCTGGCCCGGTCCTGCTGTTATACACTCACATACATGATATTGCGGCCGTTGTAGGCTTCCTCCCATCAGTGGTGTCCAGCGCTGCGCTGGTTAATGTGAGTCATGGGGCTGATGTGAGGGCTCAGCACTCTGCTTTCCTGACCTTGCATCCAGCAGTAATCTATGGGATGAGCCGCACACTCACAGCCCAGGAATTCTCATTGATCGCATATGGCCGATCAGCCCAGCGCCGCTCAGCCCTTTCATTGCTAAATCCTGTGAAAGAAAGTCATAGCCCAGAGCAGGAGAACGTCCTGAGGACTACAACAAAGGGCTGACGCCTGGCCTGCCAGCAAGCCGGACCACCCAAACACTGCACCCCCATCCTCCAACCCCCCCCCATTACTACACAGCCCCCCACCCCAGCCATACAGAACATACCGCCCGCTGTTGTGTACAGCCACAATATTTGGCTACAACCTCCCCGGGTTAATATGTTACCATTGTCCTTGTATGTTTATATAGGGAGAGTGTGTACATGATGTTCAGTGCAGGATATACACAACTATAGTGCAACACAACACAATGTACTAGTATCCTGCCGGCCAGGCGGAGAGATACACAGCTGGGGAATTCAGACAGAACACTGTGCTAAAGGGATTCAGAGTATATAGATCAGTAAACTACTTCTGTTTAAAAATCTCTAGTGTTCCAGTACTTATCAGCTGCTGTATGCCCTGCAGGAAGTGGTGTATTCTCTCCAGTCTGACACAGTGCTCTCTGCTGCCACCTCTGTCCATGTCAGGAACTGTCCAGAGCAGCAGCAAATCCCTATAGAAAACCTCTCCTGCTCTGGACAGTTCCTGACATGGACAGCGGTGGCAGCAGAGAGCGCTGTGTCAGACTGGAGAGAATACACCACTTCCTGCAGGACATACAGCAGCTGATAAGTACCGGAAGAGTGGAATTTTTTTTTATAGAACAAATCTATATAACTTTCTGAAAATAGTTGATTTGAAAGAAAAAGATATTTGCCGGAGTTCCCCTTTAATGCTCACAGAGCAAATAGGAAGGTGCTATATGTCTGGTAATCTGGAGCCCCCCCTGGATTATAATGTTGGATGCATTGCACCCAGTGACCCATGGGGTCTATTACCCTCCGTGCTGGGTATACAAAATGCTGCATGCTATATACAACTCTGAGGCATTGTCCATATACCCCAGATGGGGCCCAGCATACAATGCATCCAGCTTTCTGCACACAGTGTCCCCATCCGGGTGGTTCTGGATCACCAGATATGTGTCACCCGGGGTTGTCACTATAATATGGTCTATTGCATTCACCATAGCAGCCTGTGAAGTATGTGCAGCACAACAAGTGTGTACTCACACCCGGCAGATATGCCGCAAACTATAGCTACAACTCTTACTATGAGGCTTGTACCAATCCACGACCCCCCCAGACATACGGAGACCCCTGCAACGTATCCACCAAGTGTGAACAGTACCCTAAGGTTTACATGTAATAACCTACAGATACGCGGAGGCCGTTGCTGCCGTGTAACTACCGTCTCATAGTCAGGGCAGGGTTAGAAGCGTTGGCTCCGGCACCAGATTCTCAGGTTAGAAACCAAGATCCTTAACTCGCTGGAACAAACAGAGCCTGTAACTTGGAGACTAACAGGACTAACGAAAGGAATACTGTGTCCTGTGCAAACCTCAGCTCCATTGGGCCTTAAAGGGGCAGTTTACAAAAAAAAAAATCTTTCAAATCAACAGGTGAAATTTGTAATTTACTTCTATTAAAAAAATCTCCATTCGTCCAGTACTTATCAGCTGCTGTATGTCCTGCAGGAAGTGGTGTATTCTCTCCAGTCTGACACAGTGCTCTCTGCTGCCACCTCTGTCCATGTCAGGAACTGTCCAGAGCAGGAGAGGTTTTCTATGGGGATTTGCTGCTGCTCTGGACAGTTCCTGACATGGACAGAGGTGGCAGCAGAGAGCACTGTGTCAGACTGCAGAGAATACACCACTTCCTGCACGACATACAGCAGCCGATAAGTACTGGAAGACTAGAGATTTTTTAATAGAAGTAAATTACAAATCTATATAACTTTCCGGCACCGTCTGATTTGAAATAGTTTTTTAATTTTGTAAATGACAACATGATTCAAGTGCAAACAAATCGAGCATAAACGCCATCTATTTCCGGTCATGATCACCGGCCGATCCCCTCTAAGACATCACAATTAATAGCACATGCACAGATCTAAGACTTTGCAAATATTTATTTAAAAAAATAATTTTACAGAGAAAACTCCCAAATTTTTTTGCTTTTTCTTTTTTTGTCTCCGGGCCGTTGAGCAGAGGCGGCCTTGTAGTTTGTGCAACAGAGATAAGTGTGGGACCTTACAATGAACCACGGATACAATCCAGCGGCCGAGCTCCGGGGGTCCGGGGGGACGTGTCGGCCTCTGATGTGCAAATAGAAAGGTGATAAATATTGGAAAGTTCCAGATAAGAATCTGTGGATAAACAGCATGGCGTCTGTGCCCCCCCAGGTTCATCTGACCCCCCCCCCGGACCGTCTGTGCCCCCCCCAAGTCTGTCTGTGCCCCCCCCCCAGGTCCGTCTGTGCCCCCCCCCCCAGATCCGTCTGTTCCCCCCCAGGACCGTGTGTGCCCCCCTCAGGTCCCTCTGTACCCCCCAGGTCCGTCCCCCTCAGGTCCGTCTGTGCCCCCCCAGGTCCGCCTGTGCCCCCCCCCCAGGTCCGTCTGTGCCCCCCCCCCTCAGGTCCGTCTGTGCCCCCCCCAGGTTCATCTGTGCCCCCCCCCTCAGGTCCGTCTGTGCCCCCCCCAGGTCTGTCTGTGCCCCCCCCCTCAGGTCCGTCTGTGCCCCCCCCCTCAGGTCCGTCTGTGCCCCCCCCAGGTTCATCTGTGCCCCCCCCCTCAGGTCCGTCTGTGCCCCCCCAGGTCCGTCTGTTCCCCCCCGGACTGTCTGTGCCCCCCCAGGTCCGTCTGTTCCCCCCTCAGGTCCGTCTGTGCCCCCCCAGGTCCGTCTGTTCCCCCCCGGACTGTCTGTGCCCCCCTCGGACCGTCTGTGCCCCCCCTCAGGTCCATCTGTGCCCCCCCCAGGTCCTTCTGTCCCCCCCCCCCAGGTCCGTCTGTCCCCCCCCTCAGGTCCGTCTGTTCCCCCCTCAGGTCCGTCTGTGCCCCCCTTAGGTCCATCTGTGCCCCTTCTCAGGTCCATCTGTGCCCCCCCAGGTCCGTCTGTCCCCCCCCCCCCTCAGGTCCGGCTATACCAGGGACTCACAGACAGGTGTGGAGTCGGAGTCCTGGCTGTGCATGGAGCTTAATCCTGTGTCCGAGTCCTCGTCGTTGCCCTCACAGTTGGTGCAGCGCCCCCCGTCCTTTCCCCCCCAGACCCCGGGGCCCTGGGTGCATGTCCTCTCGGGCCCCTGGGAGCAGCCCGGCCTCAGCTCCTCAGCCGCCTCCTCGGACACCTCCAAGGCCCCCAGACTCTCCAAGAGACCCTGTAACTCGCTCTCCTTCTCATTCCAGACTTGTTGGGAATAATCCAGATCCGCCTTGACGGCCTCCAGGTCGGTGTTGAGCCGCAGTCCTATGTAGAGACTGGCACTGAGCTCGGTTTTAACCCTTTCCTGCTGGAGCAGCAGCTCGTTCTCGCACTCCTCCTCGTCGCCCGCCATGGCGGTGTGGGGGTCTTGGTCCTTGGAGGACAGCTCCTCCTGGCGCCTGTCCATCCACCTCTTGTTGAGCTCCTCCTGGATCTGCCCGGTGATCTCCTCGATCAGCGCCTCCTGTTGGCTTATTTGGTCTTGAAGCAATAAGATCCCTTCGCACTTTCGAGCATAGTCCTCAAAGTCGACGAAAAGTTCTTCTTCGCACTCTTGGTCTTCGCCGTCCGTAGACTTTTCTGGGACCACCCCGACCAGATAGGTGTCCTGGACGTAATTCACCCCGTGTCGTCTCATGCGGTCAAAGTGGATCTTGGCCTGGTACCTGTCGATGTCGCGGTCCAGGTCCTTGATCCTCTGCAGCTGCTGGCGGATGGTGTGGTCCTGGGACAGCACCAGGTGGACCAGCGTCTCCATCTTCTCCACCGCCTTGGTCTCCTGGCGCTTCTTGTTCATCTTGGCCAGCTTGCGGAAGGCTTTCCTCACCACCCGCCGCTGCTTCTCCTGGCTCAGGGTGGCGGTGCTGCTGCTGGTTTGGGGGGCCCCCTTAAAGGGGCAGGGGCTCTCCCTGCTGAGGACCACCTTGGCTTCGGCGCTCCTGGGGCCGATGTTGGGCAGAGAAGCCGCAGTCCTGAGCAGCACGAAGCGCACGTTCTCCTGCTCTTCTCCCCACGCCGTCCACAGCCGCAGGATCTTGGTCTTGTTGGGCAGGGTCCGCTCGAAGCCCCTCCACTTCTCCACCATGCAGTAGGCGTGCGGGGGTCCCAGCAGCAGGGAGGCCTCCCCCGGGGGCTGCTGGGCGTTGTAGTCCTCCAGCAGGACCCGCACCACATCCGCACAGGTAGTGCGCCGGCTCAGCCCGGACACCAGCTTCTCCTCCTCGCACAGCCACACCGAGATCTTCCATTCCTCCTCCGCGTCCATCTCTCACAGCAGGGAGAGGAGAGCGGCCATAGAGAGGTGTCCCGGCTGCGACAAGTGTGTGTGCGCCTCTCTGTGCCCCGTCTGCGCCCGGACGCCTCTGCCTGCTGCTTATCCTGCGGGACTGGCCCCGCCCCCTCCCGGGAGCAGCCAACCGCAGCCGCGATAGTGGAGCGTCACAGGGATCCCGGGGCAGACTACAACTACCCCAGATAGTATATGGGAGTGATACTGCACGACTACAACTCCCATCCGGCACCCCAGATAGTATATGGGAGTGATACTGCACGACTACAACTCCCATCCTGCTCCCCAGATAGTATATGGGAGTGATACTGCACGACTACAACTCCCATCCTGCTCCCCAGATAGTATATAGTATATAGGAGTGATACTGCACAACTACAACTCCCATCCGGCACCCCAGATAGTATATAGAAGTGATACTGCACGACTACAACTCCCATCCTGCACCCCAGATAGTATATGGGAGTGATACTGGACGACTACAACTCCCATCCTGCTCCCCAGATAGTATATAGGAGTAATACTGCGCAACTACAACTCCCATCCTGCTCCCCAGATAGTATATAGGAGTGATACTGCACGACTACAACTCCCATCCTGCTCCCCAGATAGTATATGGGAGTGATACTGCACGACTACAACTCCCATCCTGCTCCCCAGATAGTATATAGTATATAGGAGTGATACTGCACAACTACAACTCCCATCCAGCACCCCAGATAGTATATAGTATATGGGAGTGATACTGCACGACTACAACTCCCATCCTGCACCCCAGATAGTATATGGGAGTGATACTGCACGACTACAACTCCCATCCTGCACCCCAGATAGTATATAGTATATGGGAGTGATACTGCACAACTACAACTCCCATCCTGCTCCCCAGATAGTATATAGTATATAGGAGTGATACTGCACGACTACAACTCCCATCCTGCTCCCCAGATAGTATATAGTATATGGGAGTGATACTGCACAACTACAACTCCCATCCTGCACCCCAGATAGTATATAGGAGTGATACTGCACAACTACAACTCCCATCCTGCTCCCCAGATAGTATATAGTATATAGGAGTGATACTGCACAACTACAACTCCCATCCTGCACCCCAGATAGTATATAGAAGTGATACTGCACAACTACAACTCCCATCCTGCACCCCAGATAGTATATAGGAGTGATACTGCACAACTACAACTCCCATCCTGCTCCCCAGATAGTATATAGGGGTAATACTGCGCAACTACAACTCCCATCCTGCTCCCCAGATAGTATATAGGAGTGATACTGCACGACTACAACTCCCATCCTGCACCCCAGATAGTATATAGTATATGGGAGTGATACTGCACGACTACAACTCCCATCCGGCACCCCAGATAGTATATAGTATATGGGAGTGATACTGCACAACTACAACTCTCATCCGGCACCCCAGATAGTATATAGTATATGGGAGTGATACTGCACGACTACAACTCCCATCCTGCTCCCCAGATAGTATATAGTATATGGGAGTGATACTGCACGACTACAACTCCCATCCTGCTCCCCAGATAGTATATAGTATATAGGAGTGATACTGCACAACTACAACTCCCATCCGGCACCCCAGATAGTATATAGGAGTGATACTGCACGACTACAACTCCCATCCTGCTCCCCAGATAGTATATAGTATATGGGAGTGATACTGCACGACTACAACTCCCATCCTGCACCCCAGATAGTATATAGGAGTGATACTGCACGACTACAACTCCCATCCTGCACCCCAGATAGTATATGGGAGTGGTACTGCACGACTACAACTCCCATCCTGCTCCCCAGATAGTATATGGTATATGGGAGTGATACTGCACGACTACAACTCCCATCCGGCTCCCCAGATAGTATATAGGAGTGATACTGCACGACTACAACTCCCATCCGGCTCCCCAGATAGTATATGGGAGTGATACTGCACGACTACAACTCCCATCCTGCTCCCCAGATAGTATATGGGAGTGATACTGCACGACTACAACTCCCATCCTGCTCCCCAGATAGTATATAGGAGTGATACTGCACGACTACAACTCCCATCCTGAACCCCAGATAGTATATAGTATATAGGAGTGATACTGCACGACTACAACTCCCATCCGGCACCCCAGATAGTATATAGTATATAGGAGTGATACTGCACGACTACAACTCCCATCCTGCACCCCAGATAGTATATAGGAGTGATACTGCACAACTACAACTCCCATCATGCTCCCCAGATAGTATATAGAAGTGATACTGCACGACTACAACTCCCATCCTGCTCCCCAGATAGTATATAGGAGTGATACTGCACGACTACAACTCCCATCCTGCTCCCCAGATAGTATATGGGAGTGATACTGCACGACTACAACTCCCATCCTGCTCCCCAGATAGTATATAGTATATGGGAGTGATACTGCACAACTACAACTCCCATCCGGCACCACAGATAGTATATGGGAGTGATACTGCACGACTACAACTCCCATCCTGCACCCCAGATAGTATATGGGAGTGATACTGCACAACTACAACTCCCATCCCGCTCCCCAGATAGTATATAGTATATAGGAGTGATACTGCACAACTACAACTCCCATCCGGCACCCCAGATAGTATATGGGAGTAATACTGCACAACTACAACTCCCATCCTGCACCCCAGATAGTATATAGTATATGGGAGTGACACTGCACGACTACAACTCTTATTCGGCACCCCAGATAGTATATAGGAGTCATACTGCACAACTACAACTCCCATCCTGCTCCCCAGATAATATATAGTATATGGGAGTGATACTGCACAACTACAACTCCCATCCGGAACCCCAGATAGTATATAGAAGTGATACTGCACAACTACAACTCCCATCCTGCACCCCAGATAATATATAGTATATAGGAGTGGTACTGCACAACTACAACTCCCATCCTGCACCCCAGATAATATATAGTATATGGGAGTAATACTGCAAAACTACAACTCCCATCCTGCTCCCCAGATAGTATATAGGAGTGGTACTGCGCAATTACAACTCCCATCCTGCTCCCCAGATAGTATATAGTATATAGAAGTGATACTGCACAACTACAACTCCCATCCGGCACCCCAGATAGTATATAGTATATAGGAGTGGTACTGCACAACTACAACTCCCATCCTGCTCCCCAGATAGTATATAGTATATAGAAGTGATACTGCACAACTACAACTCCCATCCGGAACCCCAGATAGTATATAGAAGTGATACTGCACAACTACAACTCCCATCCTGCACCCCAGATAATATATAGTATATAGGAGTGGTACTGCACAACTACAACTCCCATCCTGCACCCCAGATAATATATAGTATATGGGAGTAATACTGCAAAACTACAACTCCCATCCTGCTCCCCAGATAGTATATAGGGGTAATACTGCACAACTACAACTCCCATCCTGCTCCCCAGATAGTATATAGTATATAGAAGTGATACTGCACAACTACAACTCCCATCCGGCACCCCAGATAGTATATAGTATATAGGAGTGGTACTGCACAACTACAACTCCCATCCTGCTCCCCAGATAGTATATAGTATATAGAAGTGATACTGCACAACTACAACTCCCATCCTGCACCCCAGATAGTATATAGAAGTGATACTGCACAACTACAACTCCCATCCTGCACCCCAGATAATATATAGTATATAGGAGTGGTACTGCACAACTACAACTCCCATCCTGCACCCCAGATAATATATAGTATATGGGAGTAATACTGCAAAACTACAACTCCCATCCTGCTCCCCAGATAGTATATAGTATATAGGAGTGGTACTGCGCAACTACAACTCCCATCCTGCTCCCCAGATAGTATATAGTATATAAAAGTGATACTGCACAACTACAACTCCCATCCTGCTCCCCAGATAGTCTGTGGTATATAGGAGTAATACTGCACAACTACAACTCCCATCCTGCTCCCCAGATAGTATATAGTATATAGGAGTGGTACTGCGCAATTACAACTCCCATCCTGCTCCCCAGATAGTATATAGTATATAGAAGTGATACTGCACAACTACAACTCCCATCCTGCTCCCCAGATAGTCTGTGGTATATAGGAGTAATACTGCACAACTACAACTCCCATCATGCTGCAAAGCCCTAACACCCTGTAATAGCAGGAAGCACCCCCAGATAGTCTATAATATATAGGAGGGATACTACAAAACTACAACTCCCATCCCGCTCCTCAGCCTCTCTATAGTATATAATAGTAATACTGCACAACTACAACTCCCATCCCGCTCCTCAGACTCTCTATAGTATATAATAGTAATACTGCACAACTACAACTCCCATCATGCTCCTCAGCCTCTCTATAGTATATAATAGTAATACTGCACAACTACAACTTCCATCATGCTCCTCAGCCCTGACACCCTGTAATAGCATGAAGCACCCCCAGATAGTCTATAGTATATAGGAGTAATACTGCAAAACTACAACTCCCATCATGCTTCCTAGTCCTAACATGCTGCAATAGCAGGAAGCACCCCAGCCTCTCTATAGTATATAAGAGGAATATAAGAGTTCCCAAGCTTGTTGCTCCCTACTTGCTGTAAAACTACAACCCCCATCATGCTCTTCAGCTCTATCAACCTATAATAGCATTAAGCACCCCAGCTACTCTATAGTATATAGGAGTATACAAAAGAGTCCCCCTAACTCTAGGCTCCTCCCACATAACTACAACTCCCATCATGCTCTTCAGACCTCACACCCCAGCTACTCTATAGTATATAGGAGCATAAATAAGAATTCTTAGCTTGTGCCTCCCTATTTACTGCAAAACTACAACTCCCATCATGCTCTTCAGACCTCACACCCCATAATACACCAACTACTCCTCTGTATTTAGCAGTTTCGGATTGTAGTTGTAGTACTTGGTGATATGATCGGGGTTAGGGCTCTAGAGCATGATGGGAGTTGTAGTTCTGCATGTACTTTGCAATTTTGTGTATAAAATAGACTAGATGGGCAATGTTATCGGGGTGAGGACTGAAGAGCAGGATTGTGGGGAAAAAAGGCATGCTTTTCAAGTTTTTTTATTTTATTTTATTTTTTGCAGTTTTTTTATTTAATATACAACGATTTTTCTGTGCATTTTTTTTCCTCTAGAGAAACCCATGAAAACCCCCCAAAAAAGCCCCACCCATCCAGCGTGTGCGCCACCAGCCTGATGCTTCTAAAAACTCGCTTTTCTCTTTTTTATGCTTTGTGCCACTTTTTCCTTATTTTTTATTTTTTTGCATTTTCCCATGACACACAATTTGCTTTGAGGATCTTCTGATTCCGTTCTCTTTAAATCACATGGTTTGAAAAGTAAAAAAAAAAAAAAAAATAAGGCTTGGTTCACACTGCGTTTTTGCAATCTGTTTTTTTATCCATTTTATGCAAAAAAAAAAAAAAAAACCATGAAGAAATGGAGGCATTCACATCCCTTTTGATCCGTTTTTCCCTTGACTTCGATTATAAAGAAAAAAAAAAACCCAGATCAAAACGTGGTCGACCAAGTTATTGTGTATGCTAAAAAAAAAAACTATGCGTATCCATCTGTTTTTTTTTTATGATGGAAGTAAAAAAGGAACAAACTGCAAAACAGACAGCAAAAACGCAGTGTGAACCCAGCCTTATATCAACATTCACATGGGGTTTGAAGGGATAGGTTAGAAGAATAAAAAATATTTCAAATCAACTGTTGTGAGAAACTTATATAGATTTGTAATTTACTTCTATTGAAAAACCTCCAGTTTTCCAGTACTTATCAGCTGCTGTATGTCCTGTAGGAAGTGGTGTATTCTCTCCAGTCTGACACAGTGCTCTCTGCTGCCACCTCTGTCCATGTCAGGAACTGTCCAGAGCAGGAAGGGTTTTCTATGGGGATTTGCTGCTGCTCTGGACAGTTCCTGACATGGACAGAGGTGGCAGCAGAGAGCACTGTGTCATACTGGAGAGAATACACCACTTCCTGCAGGACATACAGCAGCTGGTAAGTATCGGTGAATTTTAAGAAGTAAATTACAAATCTGTATAACTTTCTGACACCAGTTGATTGAAAAGGAAAAAATAATTGCAGACGCTCCCCTTTAAGCCTGTTTTTGTGTCATCCATTGCCTTGCGGAAATCCAGCACTGTGATAAATATTAGTGTAATGGCTGATCATGAGTAACACCATACACATCTCTGGAACTTTCTGACGCCAGTTGATTTGAAAGATTTTTTTTGCTGAACTACCCCTTTAAGCAAAGACACTTGGTTTGATATCTGTCCCCCGGGGCACCAGTTGACCTCAGAGGGTCCGGCTAGTGACATGTGATGACTCCATAGTATCAGGAGGTGCGGAGTGACAGGCACTATGTGCAGCCGGAGTGACAGCCACTACATGCAGCCACCCCCCCACCCTTGTACAGCCCCATGGTTGATCCTATTGCCCATTTACTCCACAGCCATCCTCTCTCCATACTGGTGACCATACATGTTTGACTGGGTCAATAGTGAACATTATGGAGAGGATGGGGGTGATACCAATACAAAAATATGCTGCTATCTGTCTTTATATAAAGGAGCTCTTCAAAAAAAAATAAAAAATCTCCAGTCTTCCAGTACTTACCAGCTGCTGCATGTCCTGCAGGAAGTGGTGTGTTCTCTCCAGTCTGACACAGTGCTCTCATAGAAAACCATAGAAAACCTCTCCTGCTCTGGACAGTTCCTGACATGGACAGAGGTGGCAGCAGAGAGCGCTGTGTCAGACTGGAGAGAATACACCACTTCCTGCAGGACATACAGCAGCTGATAAGTACTGGAAGTCTAGAGATTTCGTAATTACTAATCTATATAACTTTCTGACACCAGTTGATTTGAAAGAATTTTTTTGTGTGTGTGTGTGTGTGTGTGTGTGTGTGTACACCCCTGCTTTAATGTTCAGTGCTCTGATCTCCTGGTCCCGCTGATCCTCTCTGATCCTGGCAGCCGTCCATACACCAGATCATTTGCTTGTCTCCCTCTCAGATCTGGCATGTTGGCCGCCGGCAAAGGTCATTGGGCTGATAGCGTCAGCTCTCCATCTGCTGATGTGATATCTAAATGAGCAGATTACATAATAATAATAATAAAAGCCTTCAGTATAAGGGGATGGATGCAGAGAGGAAGTAATCATCATCTGCTATAACAATAGAAGAATAATCATACATCTATAACAATAGAAAATAATCATACATCTGCTATAACAATAGAAGAATAATCATACATCTATAACAATGGAAAATAATCATACATCTGCTATAACAATAGAAGAATAATCATACATCTATAACAATGGAAAATAATCATACATCTGCTATAACAATAGAAGAATAATCATACATCTATAACAATGGAAAATAATCATACATCTGCTATAACAATAGAAGAATAATCATACATCTATAACAATAGAAAATAATCATACATCTGCTATAACAATGGAAAATGGAACCGTCCAGAGCAGGAGAGGTCTCCTATGGGGATTTGCTGCTGCTCTGGACGGTTCCTGACATGGACAGAGGTGGCAGCAGAGAGCACTGTGTCAGACTGGAGAGAATACACCACTTCCTGCAGGACATACAGCAGCTGATAAGTACTGGAAGACTTGGGATTTTTAAATAGAAGTAAATTACAAATCTGTATAACTTTATGAAACCAGTTGATTTGAGTAAAAAAAAAAAATCGGCAGGGTTCCCCTTTAACCTTCTGTCTCCATTCAGGATCCATGCATGCTTGGCCAGGCTGAGCATACGTGTGTTTGGAGGATTTGGATATCACACTTGTTGGGGTTTCAGTTACAGCCACATGAGGTGTTACATGAAGCTGTCAGGGTTCTGGCCTCACCTGTGTCACATGATCTGCCTATCTGTGTGATCGGGGACAGGTACAGGGAGCAGCTATATAGGTCACCCAGGCTGGACTGTCAGCCGCCCAGATATTGGCAGCCTATATACCGGCAGTGATTCCGCCCATGCTGGATATCAGGTCCGGCTGCATCACAGCAGGGGTGTCGTATCAGTGTGTCAGGTGTGGAATACACCTGTAAGCAGCGGCCATAAAACACTCTGTAGGTGTCACCCGGGAGGAGCGGGTCCTCGGGGTCCCTATAACCTACAATTAGCGGTACGGCTCCGACTTTAGCAAGAAATAAAGAAGATTATAGGAAAGCGCTTTCTTTTCATTCTTTGCATTTTTCGGCTTCTGCTTTACTGGGAGGCGGATTAGTCAGCAGATGTTCCAGGGAGAAGGACTGTAAAAGGCGGACGGCTTTAGTCGGGTTATGGGAGCACTCCGATGGATTTAAAGCACATAAGTCACCGCGTGAATCATGTCTGACTCTCCGTGGTGTCTGATGGGAAGGACGGCCACTTAGGAGGCTGCTGGATACTTTTTGTATTGGTTTTCAATATCTCTGCTTGCTGTGATGCAGTGAGGAATAGTATGTCTGATGAAGGAGGTGATGGACCCCCAAAACGCCTCACATCATTGCAATAAAGATGGAGATTTAGCTTAAAGGGGTACTCCGGACAAAAAGTTTTGTCTTTTAAATCAACTGGTTTCAGAAAGTTATTTAAAAATCTCCAGTCTTCCAGTACTTATCAGCTGCTGCATATCCTGTAGGAAGTGGTGTATCCTTTCCAGTTTTCTAGTATTTATTAGCTGCCGCAATAGATTTGTTGCAGAGTTCCCCCATTAAATCTACTGTAGGAGAGTGGTCTCCCATCGCCAGCACTCCCATCACCAGCACTCCCACTGTCAGCACTCCCATCGCCATCACTCCCTTCGCCAGCACTCCCATCGCCAGCACTCCCACTGCCAGCACTCCCATCGCCAGCACTCCCATCGCCAGCACTCCCACTGCCAGCACTCCCATCGCCAGCACTCCCATCGCCAGCACTCCCATCACCAGCACTCCCACTGTCAGCACTCCCATCGCCATCACTCCCTTCGCCAGCACTCCCATCGCCAGCACTCCCATTGCCAGCACTCCCACTGCCAGCACTCCCATCGCCAGCACTCCTATTTCCAGCACTCCCATCACTAGCACTCCCACTGGCAGCACTCCAATCACCTGCACTCCCATTGCCAGCACTCCCATCACCTGCACTCCCATTGCCAGCACTCCCATCACCTGCACTCCCATCACCAGCACTCCCAGTCACCAGCACTCCCAGTCACCAGCACTCCCACTACCAGCACTCCCATCGCCAGCACTCCCACTGCCAGCAATCCAATCACCAGCACTCCCAGTGTCAGCACTCCCACTACCAGCACTCCCATCGCCAGCACTCCCATTACCAGCACTCCCATCACCAGCACTCCCATGGCCAGCACTCCCATGGCCAGCACTCCCAACACCAGCACTCCCATGGCCAGCACTCCCATCGCCAGCACTCCCATCGCCAGCACTCCCATCACCAGCACTCCCATCGCCAGTGCTCCCACCGCCAGCGCTCCCACCGTCAGCACTCCCATTACCAGCACTCCCATCTCCAGCACTCCCATCTCCAGCACTCCCATGGCCAGCACTCCCATCTCCAGCACTCCCATCGCCAGCACTCCCATCGCCAGCACTCCCATCGCCAGCACTCCCACTGCCAGCACTCCCATTACCAGCACTCCCACTGCCAGCACTCCCACTGTCATCACTCCCATTACCAGCACTCCCATGGCCAGCACTCCCATCGCCAGCACTCCCATCGCCAGCACTCCCACTGTCAGCACTCCCATCGCCAACACTCCCACTGTCATCACTCCCATTACCAGCACTCCCATCGCCAGCACTCTCATCACTAGCACTCCCATCACCAGCACTCCCATGGCCAGCACTCCCATCGCCAGCACTCCCATGGCCAGCACTCCCATGGCCAGCACTCCCATGGCCAGCACTCCCATGGCCAGCACTCCCATGGCCAGCACTCCCATCACCAGCACTCCCACTGTCAGCATTCCCATTACCAGCACTCCCATTACCAGCACTCCCATTACCAGCACTCCCATGGCCAGCACTCCCATCGCCAGCACTCCCATCACCAGCACTCCCATCACCAGCACTCCCATCGCCAGCACTCCCATCACCAGCACTCCCATCACCAGCACTCCCACTGCCAGCACTCCCACTGCCAGCACTCCCACTGCCAGCACTCCCATTACCAGCACTCCCACTGCCAGCACTCCCACTGCCAGCACTCCCATTACCAGCACTCCCATCACCAGCACTCCCATCACCAGCACTCCCATCACCAGCACTCCCACTGTCAGCACTCCCATTACCAGCACTCCCACTGCCAGCACTCCCACTGCCAGCACTCCCATTACCAGCACTCCCACTGCCAGCACTCCCATATCCAGCACTCCCATTACCAGCACTCCCACTGTCAGCACTCCCATTACCAGCACTCCCATTACCAGCACTCCCATTACCAGCACTCCCATTACCAGCACTCCCACTGTCAGCACTCCCATTACCAGCACTCCCATTACCAGCACTCCCACTACCAGCACTCCCATTACCAGCACTCCCACTGCCAGCACTCCCATTACCAGCACTCCCACTGCCAGCACGCCTATCGCCAGCAGCCCAGGTTAACCAGTTGTGTAATTATACCGCGGCCTGTGGCCAGTATGTGCACTGTGGCATCGGGTGACACGTCTGGGGCCCTGAACTTGCGTTAACCACGTGCTGATCGGCTGAGGTTTCACTTGCAGTCCAGTTCATGAATCTTTGATGTCGGTGAATAATATATGACCTTCCCTATCAGATATATGCGGGTGCCAGCGCTGCCGCCATTCATCTCTATGACCTTACTTCCCCTGATGAATCTTGTGGCCGTCTTGGCTGCGGCTTTCTTCCCTGACATCTCCCTAAGCCCCCGGGTTAGCCAGAGGATGTAAATGTTATATATGGGAGGGACGGGGTTACACACCATGTACTAATGGAGTCTGTAAATTCTCCTGCAGTTACATTGTCTGTTTATGAGGCTGTTACACGGACACCACCCAGTATACAGGATTAGACATTGCATCCAGGATGATGGGGGTTATACTGCCGTCTGTGTGCTGCTAGATCCATAGTATTTGCAGACTCTGAGACCGTCAGATACAGAGCCGGACTGGCCCAGCAGAGGACCGGAGAATCCACCGGTGGGCCCCCGGCTTTAGAACCTGTACAAGCACTGACTGACATGTTGTTTCTCACTGTTCTTCATTGTTGGGCCCCCAGGATCATTTCCTCTAATGGGCCCCATATACCCCAGTCCGACACTGTCAGATATCTCCTCTACTGCTCCTCTCCAGAGCAAGACCCTGCAGCTGCATCCCCTCCTCCCCCATCTCCTAGTCCAGGACTAGAGAACCTTGTCTCTCCAGCTGTTGCGAAACTACAACCCCCATCATGCCTGGACAGCCAAAGGCTGCAGGTTGGGAACCAGGTTGGGGGTCAGTCAGGGCCGCAGGGTTGGGGGTCACTAAGGGACGCAAGTTGGGGATTACTGAGGGCCACAGGTTGGGAATCAGGTTGGGGGTCACTGAGGGCCGCAGGGTTGGGGATCGCTAAGGGCTGCAGGTTGGGGGTCACTCACGGCCGCAGGTTGGGGGTCAGTGAGGGCCACAGGGCTGGGGGTCACTGAGGGACGCAGGTTGAGGGTCAGTGAGGGCCGCAAGTTGGGAGTCAGTGAGGGCCACAGGTTGGGGGTCAGTGAGGGCTGCAGGTTGGGGGTCAGTGAGGGCCGCAGGTTGGGGATCACTGAGGGCTGCAGGTTGGGGGTCAGTGAGGGCTGCAGGTTGGGGGTCACTGAGGGCCGCAGGTTGGGGGTCAGTGAGGGCTGCAGGTTGGGGGGTCACTGAGGGCCGCAGGTTGGGGGTCACTCAGGGCCGCAGGTTGGGGGGTCAGTGAGGGCCGCAGGTTGGGGGGTCAGTGAGGGCCGCAGGTTGGGGGTCAGTGAGGGCCGCAGGTTGGGGGTCACTGAAGGCCGCAGGTTGGGGGTCGCTGAAGGCCGCAGGTTGGGGGTCACTGAAGGCCGCAGGTTGGGAGGGGCAAGGGGGGGCCGCAGGTTGGGGGTCACTGTGGGCTGCAAGTTGGGGGTCAGTGAGGGCTGCAGGTTGGGGGTCACTCAGGGCCGCAGGTTGGGGGTCACTGAGGGCCGCAGGTTGGGGGTCACTGAGGGCCGCAGGTTGGGGGTCAGTGAGGGCCGCAGGTTGGGGGGTCAGTGAGGGCCGCAGGTTGGGGGTCACTGAGGGCTGCAGGTTGGGGGTCACTGAAGGCCGCAGGTGGGGGGTCAGTGAGGGCCGCTGGTTTAGTATCTGGTCAGTACGCTCTCTGACAGTCCCGGACTGACCCGGCAGTGAACCCTCCGGTCGCTTTAATCCCTCTTTCTCTGACTGTTATTACAGCTTCATTCCTGCGCCTCGTTTTCCTTCCTATCCCAACATCTCCGCACCCGTCCTGCAGCTCCGGAGTCTGATACTGATACGTGCAGAGTCCTCCCCATCATTGTGCCCTATGTTCCCGATAAGAAGAGCGCGTCCCCCTTATTGCTCCCCTGAATAAGTTTGCACATCTTCCTCTAGTGCATTTCAGCATTGGTGAGCAATAAAAAAAGCAAAACCCGTCGGGATAAATCCCCCCCCCTCTACCATTTTCAGTATCCCTGCTTGCTGTGAGTAACTAGAGACGCTCCATTATCTCCAGCAAACAACATTGCATTGTCCTCGTGCCGCCGAACCTTCCCGGATCCCATGGACTCTCTTGGTGACACAATTGGCGACTCTCCACAGTCCGGAGCTCCCAACCACTGTGCCCCTCCCCCCTCCGCTTTGTTAGTGTCACCATTGGGCCCCATACACCTGAATGGGACACGGCCGGCCTGCTAACAGAATCCATTACAGCTTCTTTGGCCGATTATTCAGCTATTTCGAGAAGCCACTTCACATGACTAATCTCTGCGCTGAATGGTAACAGCCGGCAATGAGCCTGTGCCAGGACACTTCAAAGGGGAACTCTGGAAAATATCTTTTTCTTTCAAAAAGTTATACAAATTTGTATTTTAATTCTATTAAAAAATCTTCAGTCTTCCAGTACTTATCTGCTGCTGTATACCCCGCAGGAAGTGGTGTATTCTCTCCAGTCTGACACAGTGCTCTCTGCTGCCACCTCTGTCCATGTCAGGAACTGTCCAGAGCAGCAGCAAATCCTCATAGAAAACCTCCTGCTCTGGACAAAGGTGGCAGCAGAGAGCAGTGTGTCAGACTGGAGAGAATACACCACTTCCTGCAAGACATGCAGCAGCTGATAAGTACTGGAAGATTGAAAATTTTTTAAGTAAATTACAAATCTATAGAACTTTCTGACACCAGTTGATTTAAAGATAAAGCTTCTTGCCGGAGTGCCCCTATCTAAATTGCGCTTCTTTTCTCGGAACAATGGGGTCTTTTTGCGAGCGTCTTGTATAACAAGCTCCGCTCTTCTCTCTGAACAGAAAACCAGCGTCTGGCAATGAATCCAAAGTGCGTAACGTAATCTCCTCCGAAAGTCAAAGGACGAGAGGAAAAGAGCCATTAGAGTTCTGTTTGAGTGTAATTGCAGAGTGATGTCCCTCCGTGTCGGGGATTGAGCCGCTCTGGACGGCCTGAGATCGGCTTTGGCGGCTTTCACTCCATAGAACACTGTGCACACAATGCCGCCCATTGTTGGGCTCGGTGGCCTCACTGCTTTCTGAAAAATAAACTTTAATCACATGCAAAGTTTTACAACTTTCTAATAGACTTTGGCCGTGGTTTGCTATGGCCGTCGCACCTGAGTTTTGGCTCCAGCTGCGCCAGCATTGTGCTGCACAACAGTCGCGACATAAACTGGAGGTACGGTCATTATACTGACACTCATCACCCTGCTGGATCTCCACAAGCCTTAAAGGGATACTTTGAAATTATTATTTTTTTTAAATCATCTGGTGTCAGCAAGTTGTATAGATTTGTAATTTACTTCTATTTAAAAATCTTCAGTCTTCCAATACTTATCAGCTGCTGTATGTCCTGCAGGAAGTGGTGTATTCTCTCCAGTCTGACACAGTGCTCTCTATTGCCACCTCTGTCCATGTCAGGAAGCAAATCCCAATAGAAAACCTCTCCTGCTCTGGACAGTTCCTGACATGGACAGAGGTGGCAGCAGAGAGCACTGTGTCAGACTGGAGAGAATACAACACTTCCTGCAGGACATACAGCAGCTGATAAATACTGGAAGACTTGAGATTTATTTTTTTCAGTAGAAGTAAACTACAATTTTTATTTTATTTTTTAAATTTTTTTAAGCATACACAAAAACACGGTTGACCACGTTTTTGTGTACTTTTTTTTCTTACTAGTCTACTATTTTTTTTTTTTATAGTGGAAGTCAATGTAAAAATGGATCCCAGCAGACGCATAACACATCTGTTTTTTACATCCGTTTCCCCCCCCCCCATTAAACAGCAGTGTGACCCCGGCCTTACGTTTTTGTTGATTTGAAAGAAAAACGATTCGGTGTTCCCCCTTAAAAACCTCAATGAAGATCGCCCTCTGTCACAGCAATGATGAGCTCCCACCAATATAACATGTCTTATCAATATACTAAGGGAAATCCCCCTGCAGTTACAGGGGGGGAGGAGGAGACAGAGAGAAAAGCTCACACACAGATTTTTGTGTCTTCAGCAGAAAGCAGCAGCTGAGAACTGGGGGAAGGAGACTGAATAGATAATAAGAAGTATGGAAGGAATTGTTAGTCTCACTATGGGCAGCAACATATCACAAGTTATGTATAAGTGGAATACCCCTTTAATACCCTGATACAGAGTCACGGATCCCCTGCATAAACATAAAGTTAAATTGAACCATTCTTGCTGCCTGCAGCCACCACAAGGGGGAGCTCTGGAGCTTATTGCATACTGTATATACATTAAACGCAATAATAACCAGTATGCAGAGTGGTGTCATGTAGATCTACCTCTATGCTGGGGATCTGGAGCTTTGTGTAAATTTCCATTAGAGAGAATGGAATCCTTGTAGAATGTTGGAGCTGATAAAGAGCTGGTGTGAAAAGGTGGTGGACTGCCCCTTTAAGGTTTTATGAAGCCGCATTTAAGGTTATGTAAATAAATGAATAGGAAATAGTGCAAAGTCTGCTGGGACTGTAGAGGAGCAGTCGGGGGTCAGTAATGTGCGGAGGAATGTGGAGCGCGGTCGTACTGTTGTGTAGCAGGACAATGGCGTCGCTCTTACACCGCAGCTAACAATAAACTGTAATACAGAGTAACCTGTGCGGTGCGGGACCGCTGCGCCGCTCACTGATCCTGAGACAGTGTGTGTTATACCGCTATAACACTGACTGGGGGGGGGGGGGGCGGACGTCGTAGTCACTAGTGTTTCCCTTCTCTTTTTTACAGAACATTCACAATGCTGCAAAACACAAGTGACTGTCTTTAGGTGTTTTGCTTTATGGCTGAGACCCCTGTACACATCCCACTTTGGTACATGGTAAACACATACAGTAGTTGCAGATACAGTGGTTACACATAGCACACACACTACAGTAGTAATTACACCTGGTGCACATGTGCTGACTGTGCTGTTTCACTCCGCTCCCTGATGTTATATTGGTGGTTGGAATACAGCTCAGCCAGGGATAGTACAGTTGTGACGCCAGTGCTAGTTCAGCACACAGGTATGGTGGTATACCTTTATTGTTTGGTGGCTGGCTATACAGATCCCCACTGGTCAGTGACCTGCTGGTGTCACCTGCGCTGTGAGATACGTAGACCTTTATACAGTTGCTTTGCTCTATCTGGATCAGTTCCTCTGTCTAGGATACTGCCCTGCTCTGTTAAGAGAGGTTCTCTGCTGGGGCTGGGGTGATCTCTGACTTGTCCTCTTTTAGTTGCTTAACACTGCATAGTGTCTGTAGATATAGCTTGTGGAAAGAAAGTCTCTGTGTTCTTCGTACACGTGTGTCTGTGTCCACTACCACAGCTGGTCTGTCCCGGACAGGGAACCTGGCAGAGCCAGGCCCCGGCTAAGTACAGCAGGGGTGCCTGGTCTGTGTGTGTCCTACTCCTCAGAGAATCAGAGGGAAACACACACATACAGTAGTAACACGTGGTACACACATACAGTGTTGCACATGGTACATAAATACAGTAGTTGCACATACAGTAGTTGCACATGGTGCACACACACACATACAGTAGTTGCACACAGAGTAGTTGCACATACAGTAGTTACACATGGTACATACATACAGTAGTTGCACACAGAGTAGTTGCACATACAGTAGTTGCACTTGGTATACACACATACAGTAGTTGCACATACAGTAGTTGCACATAGAGTAGTTACACATGGTACATACATACAGTAGTTGCACACGGTACATACATACAGTAGTTGCACACGGTACATACATACAGTAGTTGCACACGGTACATACATACAGTAGTTGCACTTGGTATACACACATACAGTAGTTGCACTTGGTATACACACATACAGTAGTTGCACTTGGTATACACACATACAGTAGTTGCACATACAGTAGTTGCACTTGGTATACACACATACAGTAGTTGCACACGGTACACACATACAGTAGTTACACACGGTACACACATGCAGTAGTTGCACATACAGTAGTTGCACTTGGTATACACACATTCAGTAGTTGCACACGGTACATACATACAGTAGTTGCACTTGGTATACATACATACAGTAGTTACACACGGTACACACATACAGTAGTTGCACATACAGTAGTTGCACTTGGTATACACACATACAGTAGTTGTCCGTTCTCAGCCCCTTTGTATATTGGCCGCTATTATTCTGGCTGTAAGTCTATACGGATTCCTCTGGTGACATCCACCCCTGGAGGCAGCAGGAAATACCTGGATATATATATACCTGGATATAGAGACTTATCTTTTCATTGCTTCTAACTGGGGCAAATATTTCTCCATGTGAATAATACACAAAGGCGGCTTTTCTCATGAGGGAATTTGGCGCAGCGCCCGCGGCGGAGCGCACGCTCTGCCACATTGTTGCCCTTATATGTGTAATAAAGTTTCAGCATTATTTAATTAACTTTTCCCTTTAAATGGAATAAGATTCCCCGGGGGCCCGAAAAATCCTTCAAGTGTTTATTATAACAGGCGACGCCAATGTCCCAGCACCAGGAGCCAATACAAATGCTATCTACCTAACACAGCGCTATACAGCTCCTATCCAGACCTGTGACTGCAGACTATATACATACACACACCATATAACCGTATATACTCCCCATACATACACACACCATATAACCGTATATACTCCCCATACATACACCATATAACCGTATATACTCCCCATACACACACCATATAACCGTATATCCTCCCCATACACACACCATATAACCATATATCCTCCCCATACACATACATACACCATATAACCGTATATACTCCCCATACATACACACACCATATAACTGTATATCCTCCCCATACACACACCATATAACCGTATATACTCGCCATACATACACCATATAACCGTATATCCTCCCCATACACATACATACACCATAAGGCTGGGTTCACACTAAGTATATTTCAGTCAGTATTGTGGTCCTCATATTGCAACCAAAACCAGGAGTGGATTAAAAACACAGAAAGGCTCTGTCCACACAATGTTGAAATTGAGTGGATGGCCGCCATATAACAGTAAATAACTGCCATTATTTCAATAAAACCGCCGTTGTTTTAAAATAACAGCAAATATTTGCCATTAAATGGCGGCCATCCACTCAATTTCAACATTGTGTGAACAGAGCCTTTCTGTGTTTTTAATCCACTCCTGGTTTTGGTTGCAATATGAGGACCACAATACTGACTGAAATATACGTAGTGTGAACCCAGCCCAAAACCGTATATCCTCCCCATACACACACCATATAACCGTATATCCTCCCTATATACATACACACACCATATAACCGTATATATACTCCCCATACATACATACACCATATAACCGTATATACTCCCCATACATACATACACCATATAACCGTATATACTCCCCATACATACACCATATAACCGTATATCCTCCCCATACACATCCATACACCATATAACCGTATATACTCCCCATACATACATACACCATATAACCGTATATACTCCCCATACACACACCATATAACCGTATATCCTCCCCATACACACACCATATAACCATATATCCTCCCCATACACATACATATACCATATAACCGTATATACTCCCCATACATACACACACCATATAACCGTATATACTCCCCATACATACACACACCATATAACCATATATACTCCCCATACATACACCATATAACCGTATATACTCCCCATACATACACACACCATATAACCGTATATCCTCCCCATACACACCATATAACCGTATATCCTCCCCATACACATACATACACCATATAACCGTATATACTACACATACATACACCATATAACCGTATATACTACACATACACATACATACATATACTATATAACCGTATATCCTCCCCATACACATACATACATACACCATATATGGTGTATGTATGTGTATGGGGAGGATATACGGTTATATGGTGTATGTATGTATGTGTATGTGTAGTATATACGGTTATATGGTGTATGTATGTGTAGTATATACGGTTATATGGTGTATGTATGGGGAGGATATACGGTTATATGGTGTATATATGTATGGGGAGGATATACGGTTATATGGTGTGTGTATGGGGAGGATATACGGTTATATAACCGTATATACTACACATACACATACATACATATACTATATAACCGTATATCCTCCCCATACACACACCATATAACCGTATATCCTCCCCATACACATACATATACCATATAACCGTATATCCTCCCCATACACATACATATACCATATAACCGTATATCCTCCCCATACACACACCATATAACCGTATATCCTCCCCATACACACACCATATAACCGTATATCCTCCCCATACACACACCATATAACCGTATATCCTCCCCATACACACACCATATAACCGTATATACTACACATACATACACCATATAACCGTATATACTACACATACACATACATACATACACCATATAACCGTATATCCTCCCCATACACATACATACATACACCATATAACCGTATATCCTCCCCATACACATACATACATACACCATATAACCGTATATCCTCCCCATACACACACCATATAACCGTATATCCTCCCCATACACATACATATACCATATAACCGTATATACTCCCCATACACATACACACACCATATAACCGTATATACTCCCCATACATACACACACCATATAACCGTATATCCTCCCCATACACATACATATACCATATAATAGTTTCTGATATTAATCTGTCATTAAGCCTCTCTCAGGACTCATCTGTCATCGCTCTCAGTATTAGAGTCAGGGATGAGAGGTGACCGGGCGGCCTCCTAGCAGTCAGCTGATCATTGCTGTATATACTATGTGCACATCAGATTACCGTATACTCTCTGCATGGGACGGGGCGGCTTCATTCATTCTATAAGTTTAATCACATAATGAAAGGTTTTGCAGCTTTATTGTCTGCTTACAACTTACAGGTGTGTGTGATATCTGTGCAGTATGTTCTGTGTGATATCTGTGCAGTATGTTCTGTGTGCTGATATCTGTGCAGTATGTTCTGTGTGCTGATATCTGTGCAGTTTGTTCTGTGTGCTGATATCTGTGCAGTTTGTTCTGTGTGCTGATATCTGTGCAGTATGTTCTGTGTGCTGATATCTGTGCAGTTTGTTCTGTGTGCTGATATCTGTGCAGTTTGTTCTGTGTGCTGATATCTGTGCAGTATGTTCTGTGTGCTGATATCTGTGCAGTATGTTCTGTGTGCTGATATCTGTGCAGTTTGTTCTGTGTGCTGATATCTGTGCAGCTTGTTCTGTGTGCTGATATCTGTGCAGTTTGTTCTGTGTGCTGATATCTGTGCAGTTCTTGGAGGTGTTTCGAGGGGGGGGGGGGGGGGGGGTCCTGACGCTATATACACAGCCAGAGCAGCAGTGAAGGGGTTAACCCCTAATCCCAACCGGACCCCCATTCATTGTTACAGCCGCCGCATTGGCCGTCAGGTCGGTTTACACATTAACATCTGCAGAATAGAGAGTTTATCCTCCATGTCACTCAGCCAAGAAGGACTCCGCATCCATCACCATCTCCTGGCGGTCGGGGGTGTACAGGAGGAAGCGCTCAGGGGGGGGGGGGGGGGGGGGGGGGGGGGGGGGCTTGTGTCTACTATGGGACCCTGCTGGAGGCTGAGGTTATGTGCAGGGACCGCCACTACTATATAAAGAGACCCCGTGAGTGGGGGCGGAGGGGCTTTGTTATATAGATCACCAGACCTGTCATGTCCGCTGGGACGCCTGGTGTGGGGGGGCAGGGGGGAAATCTTTTTATACGGGTGGGGTGTTTAAACTTTTCAAAATTTTCCAAAACTTTTTCAAACGGATGGAAGGTTTAAGACTTATTCAAACTTTTTAAACGTTTCAGAATGAAAAAAAAAATCCTAAATGTGACCCATAAGCTAATGAGGTTTTGCCGTCGTGAGACAATGTCATGGTCGCTGACTGGCTGAGGCGGCCTGACACATCCCAGGTTCCCACCAGGACCAGGAAACGTCCGGGATCGGAGGACCAGCTGCGGGATACCAGGGAGTTCTCCTTTAATTGAAGTGCTATCATGTAAGGCTGATAAAGCAGTCCATGAAGGACCTGTACACCAGTGTGAGCCGAGGCTGTACGGCTGAGTGTTACCTGCTATGGACCCAAGGCCTCTCTGGACTGGCAAATCCCATATGGGCCAGTCCCCTCCACAGGCTGCTCACTTGTGAGTCACTGGATATAACTGCACTGTAATCTCTATATGGGGGAAAATATTGGGGCTCATATTGTACAGTGAGGACACCCAACTTTTTTAAGTTGATTGTGTTTGTCTACAAGATTGTGTGTGTGTGATACTGTACATTGGTTGGTGGGGTGGCTTGTGTGCAGGACTGATCCCACTGAGGCCCTGCATACTACCATACTCACACCATCAGGGTCATACACTCTGCATACTACCATACTCACACCATCAGGGTCATACACTCTGCATACTACCATACTCCATCAGGGTCATACACTCTGCATACTACCATACTCCATCAGCGTCATACACTCTGCATACTACCATACTCACTCCATCAGGGTCATACACTCTGCATACTACCATACTCACTCCATCAGGGTCATACACTCTGCATACTACCATACTCCATCAGGGTCATACACTCTGCATACTACCATACTCACACCATCAGGGTCATACACTCTGCATACTACCATACTCACACCATCAGGGTCATACACTCTGCATACTACCATACTCACACCATCAGGGTCATACACTCTGCATACTACCATACTCCATCAGGGTCATACACTCTGCATACTACCATACTCACTCCATCAGGGTCATACACTCTGCATACTACCATACTCCATCAGGGTCATACACTCTGCATACTACCATACTCCATCAGGGTCATACACTCTGCATACTACCATACTCACTCCATCAGGGTCATACACTCTGCATACTACCATACTCCATCAGGGTCATACACTCTGCATACTACCATACTCCATCAGGGTCATACACTCTGCATACTACCATACTCACTCCATCAGGGTCATACACTCTGCATACTACCATACTCCATCAGGGTCATACACTCTGCATACTACCATACTCCATCAGGGTCATACACTCTGCATACTACCATACTCCATCAGGGTCATACACTCTGCATACTACCATACTCACACCATCAGGGTCATACACTCTGCATACTACCATACTCACACCATCAGGGTCATACACTCTGCATACTACCATACTCCATCAGGGTCATACACTCTGCATACTACCATACTCCATCAGGGTCATACACTCTGCATACTACCATACTCCATCAGGGTCATACACTCTGCATACTACCATACTCCATCAGGGTCATACACTCTGCATACTACCATACTCACACCATCAGGGTCATACACTCTGCATACTACCATACTCACACCATCAGGGTCATACACTCTGCATACTACCATACTCCATCAGGGTCATACACTCTGCATACTACCATACTCCATCAGGGTCATACACTCTGCATACTACCATACTCCATCAGGGTCATACACTCTGCATACTACCATACTCACTCCATCAGGGTCATACACTCTGCATACTACCATACTCACACCATCAGGGTTATACACTCTGCATACTACCATACTCCATCAGGGTCATACACTCTGCATACTACCATACTCCATCAGGGTCATACACTCTGCATACTACCATACTCACACCATCAGGGTCATACACTCTGCATACTACCATACTCCATCAGGGTCATACACTCTGCATACTACCATACTCCATCAGGGTCATACACTCTGCATACTACCATACTCCATCAGGGTCATACACTCTGCATACTACCATACTCACTCCATCAGGGTCATACACTCTGCATACTACCATACTCACACCATCAGGGTTATACACTCTGCATACTACCATACTCCATCAGGGTCATACACTCTGCATACTACCATACTCCATCAGGGTCATACACTCTGCATACTACCATACTCACTCCATCAGGGTCATACACTCTGCATACTACCATACTCACTCCATCAGGGTCATACACTCTCAGAAAGACTGTGTGAATGACACCTGATAGAGTCTCTATTGTGCAGGGCTGGAAGAGCAAATGTTGGGCTCTGCTGCCATCTGCTGGAAATGTGAGGTACTGCATGCTGGAAGGATTTCTACTGACTGATACACTGGTCATGGGCACAACTATAGCCATGGTGGCTACTAACTCTAGTGTATAAGGGGTTGATATGTAACATCCCTGGTGGTCTAAGTGGAATTAGGGACATTCATATACATTATAATATCTAATATCCCATTGTCCTTTAGTGTTCAACAGACAAGACTTTATTATAATGACGTCTCCTTTATAGTATATATTGTATATTTATATATAACCCCCATTATCCCCCGATAGCTAATGGCGGCCTCCTTTGCAGCCGTGTTCTTCAATGTGTAGGTCTCCAACTGTTACAAGACTCTCATTGTGCGCTGACCACCAAAGGCTTCACCCACTACAGCAATGTTCTCCAACCTACGACCCTCCACCTGTTACAGAAGTAACAACTCTCATCATGTCCCCGCAGAGTTCAGTTGTCAGGGATTAATGGGAGTAGTTGTAGTTTTGCAATTACTGGAGACAAGTTGGAGAACACTGCAGATACAAGTCTAAATTCCTACATCTGCCACTAGGGGGAGCTCACTGCATAAGGATGTCTAATAAAGTCCTATAAAACTCAATGACACTTTGAATATGCCTGAACTGCTGGGGGGGGGGGGGGGTATCCCACTTAGGGAGCTCCCCCTATGTGCACCCCCTTTGATGATTAATAAAACTGGTTCATAATGAGGTTATACATAATTTAAAGAGAAAACTAAATTAAAGTGGCCCAAATGTCACCTTTTACATTGAATTTCACGGGAAGACTGTGCATGGTTCTTCTCATTTATTATTACAGCCGGACTGCAAGCACAGACCTGGCATAAAGTGTATAGAAAACCCCAATAGAGCGGTAAATCACTGGCACTGGCAGCACCTTCTTACACTGTCCTGCCTGCCATGAAGAAACCCAGACACTTACTGAATTACTGTTATAAGGGGGATACGTTAGCGATTTTTTTTTCTTTCAAATCAGCTGGTGTCAGAAAGTTATATAGATTTGTAATTTACTTCTATTTAAAAATCTCTAGTCTTCCAGTACTTATCAGCTGCTGTATGTCCTGCAGGAAGTGGTGTATTCTCTCCAGTCTGACACACTGCACTCTGCTGCCACCTCTGTCCATGTCAGGAACTGCCCAGAGCAGCAGCAAATCCCCATAGAAAACCTCTCCTGCTCTGGACAGTTCCTGACATGGACAGAGGTGGCAGCAGATAGCACGGTGTCACACTTCCAACAGGACATACAGCAGTTAATAAGTACTGGAAGACTGGAGATTTTTAAATAGAAGTAAATTACAAATCTATATAACCTTCTGCCACCAGTTGATTTGAAAGAAAAAAAATTTCACCAGAGTACCCCTTTACGTAGATAAAGGGGTGCCACCAATGCCCAGAACTAACTAAGCGTATTACCTCAAGAACAAAAAACAAGACGTACAATAGTGCACCCACAAAAAATCTTAGAAAATTTCAGAAAAATACAAAATCCATATACACTATATATCACCATATATAGCATGTATACCATATATCTGTGTCATATACCCCTATACATCAATATATATACATATACCCCTATACATCCATATATATACATATACCCCTATACATCCATATATATATATACATATACCCCTATACATCCATATATATACATATACCCCTATACATCCATATATATACATATACCCCTATACATCCATATATATATACATATACCCCTATACATCCATATATATATACATATACCCCTATACATCCATATATATACATATACCCCTATACATCCATATATATACATTTACCCCTATACATCCATATATATACATATACCCCTATACATCCATATATATACATATACCCCTATACATCCATATATATACATATACCCCTATACATCAATATATATACATATACCCCTATACATCCATATATACATATACCCCTATACATCCATATATATACATATACCCCTATACATCAATATATATACATATACCCCTATACATCCATATATATACATATACCCCTATACATCCATATATATATACATATACCCCTATACATCCATATATATACATATACCCCTATACATCCATATATATACATATACCCCTATACATCCATATATATATACATATACCCCTATACATCCATATATATATACATATACCCCTATACATCCATATATATACATATACCCCTATACATCCATATATATACATTTACCCCTATACATCCATATATATACATATACCCCTATACATCCATATATATACATATACCCCTATACATCCATATATATACATATACCCCTATACATCCATATATATACATATACCCCTATACATCCATATATACATATACCCCTATACATCCATATATATACATATACCCCTATACATCAATATATATACATATACCCCTATACATCCATATATATACATATACCCCTATACATCCATATATATATACATATACCCCTATACATCCATATATATACATATACCCCTATACATCAATATATATACATATACCCCTATACATCCATATATATACATATACCCCTATACATCCATATATACATATACCCCTATACATCCATAAATATACATATACCCCTATACATCCATATATATACATATACCCCTATACATCCATATATATACATATACCCCTATACATCCATATATATACATTTACCCCTATACATCCATATATATACATGTACCCCTATACATCCATATATATACATATACCCCTATACATCCATATATATACATGTACCCCTATACATCCATATATATACATGTACCCCTATACATCCATATATATACATTTACCCCTATACATCCATATATATACATGTACCCCTATACATCCATATATATACATATACCCCTATACATCCATATATACACATATACCCCTATACATCCATATATATACATATTCCCCTATACATCCATAAATATACATATATCCCTATACATCCATATATATATATACATATACCCCTATACATCCATATATACACATATACCCCTATACATCCATATATATACATATACCCCTATACATCCATATATATATACATATACCCCTATACATCCATAAATATACATATACCCCTATACATCTATATATATATATATATATATATACATATACCCATGAAACAAAGAATATCTTGTAAACAACTTGCAAGTGTAACAAAGCATCTGTATATTATATAGCCCTGTGTATATAACACATGTAACCACCTATAACCACTTACATCTGAGATACAAAGAAACATAGGAGAGAGAGACAGAAGCAACACAGAATAACATGAGTAGACATCACCCAGGGCTCTATCAGCTCCTCCGATCTGGACCCCACACCCATCGTCAGCTAGTACCATGGAGGCCCCCCCGCCCCACGGGCCCCATTGCAGTTGCGTGGTCTGCCTCCATGGCAGCTACACTACTGTATGTGTTTATACCATAGTACACTACTCAGGGTCCTATTACACAGGCCAATGACGGTCCCAGATCTGCTAGATCGGCGCTCGTTTACTGGACCTATTACACTGCCCGATAATCGTTTAGCAAGGGCTGTTCTGACATCAGTAATGTACATGCAATACTTTACCTGTCAACGCTCGCGGTCTTCTCCTGCGCTCTGTATCCGTCCTAGCACCACGCGCTGCAGCTTCAGAGGATGTATTTGTGCGCATTCGTTTGATCTGTATTTCCATTGGGTTTTTTTTTACACACAAAAAATGCCGGAAAAAATGGATCCTTTTGAACTTTTTTTTTTAAATAATGGAAAACAATGGAAAAAAGGATAAAAACAAATGCTCACACATTCACCTGCAGTGTCCCAGAGCGGAGTCCACTCTCTTTTTCTAGCAGGTATAGGTCGGTATCCTGTATATGTGTATGCACTGCTATAGGTAACTGTAGTACACAATTCCCGCCACTTGGTGTCACTGTTCTACAGTACACTGCTCAGTTTCAGCTGAAGGTAAAAGCTCTATATAGGAGATTAACTATGGTTGAATATACGCTGTGGACTGCCGGCATCCCATTGCACCTTGGCTATCTTGCCTCTGAAATGCAATAAACCCAACTTATGCTACTTAATTACACACTGACAACTTTTTGTTCTTTATAAATGCGTGGGGGTAGGCCACAGCTTTTTTTAATTTTCTTAGAACTATTTTAAACTTTTAACATATATTTTTATACTGTGAGGATAGGACCTTGCGCTGTCGCCTTCCTGGCGAGGACACCGGAATGCCAGGCCACCGCTCCGGCGGTGGGCATGTCTTAGTTGTTCTGCCGGGTGCCTCGCCGATGCTTCTCCTTCCTCCTCTGCAAGGTCCCCCCCAGCGCCATAGGTGGGCTGTGTACCCCTACACTGCACACCTACCCCCACTAACCAGAGTAAATAGGGCCCTTTCAATGGCATCCTGAAGACCCGAAAGGAAAATATCCAGACCGATATCATTAAGATGTACGCCATCTTGCAACATCAGGCGCCTGTTGTCACCTTCTAGCTGGCGATGGCGTATCGCAATACCCCCTCTAGTCCTGACGAATCTTGAGATTCGAGTATTCAAGATGCGCCGTGCCCTCTCAATAGCCCCGGGGTTCCTGGCACCGTTCCATACAACTCGGGGCACTATCTCCGACCAGACTATAATCGAATCACTAAAGAAGTCGGACATTCTGATTAAATCTGATCTAATCACAGAAATCAGCTCAGCCAAACGTACAGAACAAAGGTCATTGCCACCCGCATGAATTACTAGCACGGCAGGACCATGGACCTGTTTGCCGATGGCAATGACCTCTGATAAAACTCTGAGCCAGCGTAAGCCTCCCACACCCCTCCAGGAGACATCGGCCTGTGAAAAACCTAAACTTAAGCCGCCAGGGCGGCAAGAGGCCCGCTGAGCAGCCCTGTGTATGAAGGAATGCCCGATCAACCAGACAGCAGGACGGCGTTGACCTGAAATACAAAACATGCAATCAGTAAGATAACAAATTCGGCCTTACATAACGTTTGTAGCAGTCAGAGGCCCACCTCCCCAAGCGTCTAACTGACTCCCCAGACATGCCTAGTGCATCCGCTACCGTGGCCGCACCTATTCTAAAGGAATGCGTGCCGTACTCCTTCGGATCAGCCCCAACAGCTACCAAACATTTTTTAAACAAAGATTCAAATTGGTACTTCGTTACTGCGGAACCATCTTCGTGAACCAAAAACTGGGGAAGTGTGGTCTCTGGCTGGGCTGGCCGAATTTTTACATATTCTTCCACTAGGTGTACCGGGCAGTAATCCCCACTTAAACGATTGACAGCTAACCAAGCCCCTGCAGCGTATATATCTGTCTTGGATTTTCTAATGAAGATCTTAATGGAACTGGGGAGGATAACTACATCAGGCAGGCGGAGCCCTGACGGCTTAGTCTTTGATAAGGCTACTAATTCGCTAACCCGCAGGGCCCCAAAGAAAGCTAAACTAAATGCTGCCTGAAAAACGACTACTTCATAGGGGGAAGAACACAACTCTCGCAAACTAACTATTAATTGCTGCAACAAAGAAAAGGAAATGGGTCTACGCTTGTCCCTGTGAACCACTTCTTTCTTCCATCCCCGCAAAACTAATTTTACTGCAAGATCCTTAGTGGAATCTGCGAGACCCCAGAGTCTAAGCATGAACGAAACCCCAGACAGACGTTTTCTTGCCACCATGGCGGATACCCCTGCCCTTCTAAGGTTTGTTAAGTAAGTCCACGTAACCTGTTTACAAACCATGGGATGCGACCAATCCAACCCTGCTGCGCATGCCAACCACTCCTCCCATGCCTTACCGTGACTAGACCACGTAGCGTCTGATAAGGATGATTCCAGCAATGGCCTCAGGTGTTCACCAGCCCCCAAAGAAAAACTGGGCATGGCGCTCCTTCCCGTTGTGCCCGAGGATGCAGCTCCCTGAAACGACTCCACTGAAAACGGGAAAGAGAATCAGCCATAGAATTATTCTCACCTGGGACGTGCTTAGCCCTAAAGACTATGTTATATTGCAAACATCTCAAAACCAAGTGACGCAACAATGCCAAGACTGGTAAGGACGTTGATGTCAAATTATTAATAGCATACACGACACTCAAGTTATCCGTCCAAAAACGAATCCTCCTATTTGCCATTCGTACAGCCCATAACTCCAACGCGACAAGTATCGGAAACAATTCTAGTAGGGTTAAGTTTTTTGTAAAACCTTCAGACTCCCACGAATGCGGCCATGGCTCGGCGGACCATTGGTCCTCAAAAATTGCGCCAAAACCATGGCTACCTGCCGCATCCGTGTATAGTTGCAGGTCTCTGTTATCCAACTCCTTTTCCCTGAAGCACGAAATACCATCGTACTCCTGTAGAAAGGAGCGCCAGGTTCTCAAATCGGCCTTCAGGGAAGCCGTCAGTCTTATGTAATGTGACGGTTGGCGTCCGCCAGCCGTGGCCATGTACAGGCGGCGAGAGAAAACTCGCCCCATTGGCATTATCCTGCAGGCAAAAACCAGAAGGCCCAACAATGACTGCAACTGGCGCAGCCTGACCTTTTTGGCTAAGAGGCATTCGTCTATGGTCGACAGTAATCTTGCTAACTTTTCCGGTGGCAAACCCACCACCATACGTTGCGTATCAATTTGAACGCCCAGGAAGGATAAACATGTTGTTGGGCCTTCTGTTTTTCCCTCAGCAACAGGAACCCCAAACTTATCCATGAAAAACCTAAAAGTATCCATGGCCTGTTGACAAGCTTCCGTGCCGGCCGAACCAACAAACAAAAAGTCGTCGAGATAATGCAACACCGACGAGATGCCCGATTCGTGCTTAACTACCCATTCCAAAAAGGAGGAGAAAATCTCGAAATACCTGCACGAGATCGAGCAACCCATCGGCAGGCACATGTCGACGTAAATCTGCCCATTCAAATGACAACCGAGCAGATGAAAACAATCCTCACGAACCGGGAGAAGGCGGAAGGCAGACTCTATGTCAGACTTACCCAAAAGGGCTCCGGGGCCAACCTGCTCCACCAAACGCAACGCCCTGTCGAAGGAGACATAAGTAACCGCCGCCTCCTCCCGGCTAATACCATCATTAACAGACTCCCCAGGTGGAAAGGACAAGTGCTGGATCAATCTGAATTTGCCTGGCTCCTTCTTTGGGACCAAGCCCAAAGGCGAAAAAACGCAAATTGTCCATGGGAGGCTCCAAAAAGGGGCCAGCCATGCGACCCATAGCCACCTCCTTATCCAGCTTGTCCTGTGCCACCTCAAGATTCTCATTAACCGAACGTAAGTTAGTAACAAAACTCAAACTAGAATTCTGAACATGCGGTATGTAAAAACCCTCTGAAAATCCATTAATGAGGAGCTCTGCCTCCTGACTCCTGGGGTATTGCTCTAGCCAGGGGCGCATCTTTACCACGCTCACTGGCGTCCTCGGGTTTCCCACCGCTGCTAGGTTTTGTAACTGCCGTCTTACCTCGTTTGAAACATCGGATTGCAGAATGAGCACCTCCGCAGATGGAGCACTCGTGTTTAAAACGACACGAGGCGAAGAACCTGCAGTGGCCCTCATTGAATAACCAACAGGCCCCAGAACGCTTATTGGCTGCCCCTGAGGGGGTTCCGCTCGAAGCAGCCAATGACTGAAAGGGGGGCCTCTGCTGCGACATCATCAATTGGATCCATACGTCGGTCGCCTTTGTAGCCCATCCGACCTCGGGCTGCAGAGCCAATCGCCTTCTGAACTCCTCGTCGTACCGCCACCATGCAGATCCACCGTGCAATTTATAGGCGGTATGAATAGTGTCCATGTAAACGAAAAGCTCGACAGCCTTGGTAGGGTATCTAGATGTCAGGATACCGGACATCGTAGTGAAGGCCTGAAGCCAGTTAGAAAAAGTCTTGGCCACTTTGGCCTTCTTATCCTCAGATTTGTCAAAACGCTTTTCTTTGTCTACTGTTAAATGGTCGACCGATATCAAAGACCATATGTCTACATATTCATTAGCAATAATTTTTTCCTTAACTTCGTTAGATAGATGTGTCCCCAAGGGGGCCACCCCACAAAAATGTGAATCTTTAAACATCAAACCCGCTGATGTTGCCATCGCAGCCGGCGAAGACTCCGCCGCTGGGGAATGTAAGCAAGCTCCTACAGAAGCCGCTTGATTTTTTGACACCTTATCCAACACTGTACGCAACATGGAAACCACTTCACTTTCCCCACTAGTAACCACCTGTGGTGTATGAGACCATGCCCGAAGGCAAGCCAACTCACCTTCGGAGACACGCAGAGGTGCAGAACCAGGGTTGGAGACAGAAGGCTGCGGAGCCGATGAGGTGGGGGGGGCGAGCATGGATCCTGTATGAGAAGATCGCTCAAGCCGGGACTCCCTGCTACTCCGCCTTGATGACCCACGGCTTCTGACCCTGCGATGAGAACTGTGTCGCACTCTGGACTCTCCAGACGATGAAACAGAGGAAGGTGAGTAACGCCTGTGTCTTGGTGACCTGCGGTAGCGCCTCTTGTGGCGCCTACTTTCTTCATGTTCCCTGCACGCTGACCTGGGACGGTGGGATCCAGAAGCGTGGGAAGTGCGCCTGCGCCGCTTACGGCCGGCAGATTTATAGGACTCAGCTGAAGAAGAGGAGGAGGAGCTGCGGGTGGCATGTCTATCCCTTCTGCTATGCCTGCGCTCCCTACTCTGCGACCTGCTGACAGAGGCAGTGGAAGCTCTAATTGATAGAGCCTCATCAGGGGGAGAATAGGGCTCTACATTGTCGAGGTGCCTTCCCAAAGAAGGCCTGCTGTTGTTGGCTGTCTCCTAATTAAGTTGGAGAATGGGTCCGGATCCCCTCTCCCACACCATGCACTTAGAATGAAGACACAGACAACGTATCTTGCAAACAAGTCTGGTGTAAATGGGCCCAGTTTTATTATGGTGATCACATTTTATAGACAGATAAAATATAGGGTGGTAACAAATGCTAATAAGGCCTAGATGAGGCGGTGCTAGTGATTTAGATATTCAGTCATGCGCAATAGCATCTATATTAGTATCCATTATTATTATTTAAAAAGGTTAGAACAACACATTCTGTGCAATGATACTTTCACATTATTCCCACTGTAACAGACAGTCAGCTTTCCTCTGAGAATGTCCTTGAACACTGATAAACATGTCTCTGAGGGAAATAGTTCTTGAGACAAAACATTCTTAGGTAAGCAATGTTCCAACTATCTCTGAGAACCCACCTTTGTTTATACAGAAAAAACCAATGGATATGAATGTAAAATGCAAAGTCATACACTATATACGTCGTCAACTTCAAAAAACTAATAACTATGGATATATTTTGACAGATAAATTGTTTACATAAGGATGTTGATACATACATAAGGATGCTAAAAAACATTTGTTATCTGCTTATGAGAATTATAGAATAACATTTATTATCTGCTGGGAACAGGTTCAGTCACATAGGAGAGTTCCATAATCTCGAGACCAGCTGTATATCCTTGAACAAGTTCAGTGAAAGTTCCATGAGAAAAAGTCTTATTGTTTCTTTCAAACTTTGGATGGAAAAGGATTTATTTTTCTTTCAAACTTTGGATGGATTAACTCATTCCTCTCAGTGTCCCCCCTTTTTGGCGATGATGAAGAAATCTGGGTCCTGGACAGGATTAAATCCCAATATGTACCCTAAACACTCTCTAACCGCGGGTTGTCAGGGTGCGGATGCTTCTGGGTCCAACACCATCACCTAGAGCCACATGGGCATATCCTCCTCCAAGAGATTTCCTCATCATAACGCCAATCTAGAAGGAAAAGAAACAAACATCATTACTTATAGAGTATAAGATTTAGTCTTTGTAACTTGCTGACAACAACAGCATAATCCTTTGATTACACAATAGACCAATAAAAGAAACATCATGATCTGACACATCCCCCCTTGAGTAGCAGTCAGAAAATCAAGCACCACAGTGTGCTGGTTAAGTTGCCTCTGCACTGCTACTGAGGTGTTGAGTATATCCAGTATGTCAAATATCTGATCATCTAAATAGTCTGTGGCTTCAACTAATTTGTCCCAAGTTTGCATCACCATAAGATACAGAAATAAAGTACTAAAAAATTTGTTGAAAGTTATAGATGGCGGAACAAACTTACAGCAGATGAGATAGGTAGGTCTGCAATAACCGAAAGAAAATACTAAACAATGGGTGAGTCTGTACAGTATACATAAATATACAGCTTAGTTACAACAAAACAAATAAAAGCTTATTATCAATACCCAAAATAACATATATATATGACAAATACCTCTCCGGATTTTATCAAAATAACCAAACCTTATTGTCTTATCACTGTATATAACAGACGTGACTCTATAACAAGGACTCTACCACTTCAGCATCATGTGGGTATTGGAAAGTCACAACAACTAACTTTAAAGAGTTTCTGAAAAAGGAAAGTTTAGATGTGAGCAAATCTTATCTCATAGCAAAAGCAAAATGAAAAGTTGATTGACACATAAACTAAAAACAGCACAACAGGTAAATGCAATAAAATCTCCACAATGTGACCTACTATGTAACCACTAGATTCACTTATAATAACTAGATAGTGAATTCACAATCTTCAGTACCGGATTCTCAAAATTTCCACTTCTTTTTAGTCTTTTTACTTCATTTTGTACCTAGAAAACATCTTTATGATTAGATCACACAGGTCTAATGACTGGTCGCATGGTCACATCTCTTCCTGTACATAATCATATAGTATAATACATACACCAATAATATGAAGTAACTTGGCTCTTATTACCGATATAATATTTGGATCCTACTGAATTGTCTCTTGTCTGACTGAGATCATCACATATTACACATAAAATAACCACCATAGAAATAAAAGCAAAGTGTAAACGATACATCACCTAAGGTTTCAAAGCCTTTTTATGAGAATAATATATCATATGATCCTTTTTGTAATAGTAGCATTGGTATAGATCCTTTATCCTTAAACCCATCTTTTGACTGACAGGCCTCTTTACAGACACTTGGACTCTTGGCCTCAGTTATATCGCTTCTTTTAAGGCCACTAGTATCACCTCAGACATTGGCTTTGTTGTCTCCCATAGCTTTGGCTGACCTGTAAAGAAGACACCAATACAAACAAGGACATACCTATATAGGCCACATGTGGCAGGTGGATGACGTCCACTTACATTCCCTGAAACAGGCAGGAAGATGACAGACTATGCAGACAGGCACTTTACGGTGTTACTTACAGTAGGTTATGGCAGGTGTAGACAATACAGCCGTACACAACCCTCTCTGCTATATTTGTTGTCCCCTGGGCCGCCCAATGTGAGGATACTATACACCACATTACACATGGCTTCCTTCTGCTGGTTTTGTCAGATCACTTACAGTGGGATACAAGGCTGTCGGCAAATAGTTATTGGATGCCATCTTTACCCTGTACCTCTTCTCCATCCGCTGGTCTCACAGCTTGTTGCTGATTGTCTCTGGAAAAGACTTAAAAACAAACAGATCCACATCTCCTCCTCCACCTGTACACTATGTACGGTTACCTCAGGAAGAGACTGGAAACATCTCCCCATTCCCTTGTACGCTTTGTACGCTGTTACCTTGGGAAGAGCACAGAAACCACCGCATCACCAGCTTCATCCATCACCCTTTTTGGCATCAGGGTTTGTCTGCGTGAACGTTGCGTCAGCCGCTCTATGGCAGCTTTTCTTCACATTACACAGTTTTTGGTTTTTTTTCTTTTTTTTTCAAGTGTTTTTGGTAAGCCCAGGGACCAAACAAATCTCTAATTTGCCAATTAACCCATAATGGTGGGCTTCATATAGACATCTGCACAGTTACCTTCAACCATCCTACATGTCTCAGTGATTGTCCTCACCTCCAGCTTATGGCAGGAGCAGTTTCTGCAGTGGAACGTCACTCTGCATGGCGGTCACCATATATCCTTGCGTCTTGTGTCATCCATCTTTGAAAAGTCTGAGATAATCTACAATGAAAACTTTTAAACTTTCATTAATATTTGAGCTTTCAATTACATTTTCATCTTTCACAATTTAAAATATCAAAATTGGCTACTCCATCAAAATGGGCTGCTCCCATTTCCATACACAAAATATATATATATATTGGGGGCATAAGGAGTGCAGACTGGAGCTATGGATATGGGTTTGGCTTTACTAGGGATAAAACAATACATATATATTCATGAGCTAGTCTGCCATAATCATCACAAAACTGTTAACCCTAAAAATAAAAACATTAAAAAAATAATCAAACTCTGTACACTCGTCCCATATTAAACTTCTTTTGATAAAAAAATTAAATAAATCAGCTGAAATGAATATTCCTTCAATCCGCTGCTCTTATCAGTAAACAGAACACTCTGTAACCTCACTTCACTTCTAACCTTGAGCAGTGAAATCATAGATACAAGAGTTAAAACTGGAAGTTTTTTTTTTCTAACATCCTTGAAGTTACAGAAGATATCAGCGCTGTGCTCTTATGCACCAGACTGTAACCTTGGACAGTGGCACACATACTTATTACTTAGTAGGAAAAAAACAAGTTGCGTAGAACTTATTAGGATAGATGTGTACACATATATACATATATATATATATATATATATATATATATATATATATATATAAACACTTGTTCAATAAAGTTACATAGAAATATATATTACAGTAGTAAGTTACTACTCCTTAGAAATATATATATTTTACTGTAGTGAACTACTTCTTTTTTGAAATATCATACGTTGAGGACACACACTTAAATAAAAACTGCTTACAATATATATATTGGGATATATATATATACCTACAACATACTTTTTCTCTCTGACTCCTCCTACTGACACTTCCGTATAACAATCTTATACACTAATAGATCTACTAGACCTGGCTCCTTCAAACAGTCTCATTGCTTTTCCTTCCTACAAACCTTTGTCTAACTTTCCTCACCATCAGGTAATAATATTCATTAATAAATGTGCAAAACAGTTGTTAGACTCTATCGGAGAGTCCTGTGCCCGCCCCCTCAGTGACACTAAGCAGTATGGGCGGAGGACAGAAATGCCAGGAGTTAAAATGGCCACCGGACTAGATAACCGGATATAGGGGTGTTGGCTTAGGGCATGGTTTTGAGACGTCACAATTATAATACAGACGTGGATGATATGGGGAGTGGTTGGCTTTCAGTCGCCATCTTTGAGGGCTGATTACAGAAAAGTGGCGTAGCTAAATAAGCAAATGTTCCACGGTCGGGACAACAGAAAATGATCAACATTTTGTAACACGTAACATACTTCCAAAGCGGAACACCAGCTTAGTAAGACTGGCTGAAATACAACAGTATATAATGTAGGAGCGTACATTACATTACACTACACTAACAGCTCTGATTCTTTTTTTTCCCTAATGCTGCTTGCATGTGATCTGCAGCCCTCAGAGCTGGTTGATGGCCTTGTACAAAGCATAACAAATAACACACATTATGTACTTTGTATGCTGCTTCACTACGCAGCATTAATTAACCTCTTTTCAGCTCTCTCAGTACTGTATCTAGCAATGAGCTGGACTGTTCTCGTCTGAGTACGTGGCTTTGTACTCAGACACTTACATGGCACTGTACACTATTTGAGGTTAGGCTGCCACCTCCACAAAAGGCATTGGTCTTACTATCAGGTAAGGGGCACTTTAAATCAAAGTAACTACTTCAACAGCCGACCAAAGGGAAGATTCCTGCAGAACAAAGGGTCTATACGCCACCATTGGAGGTAGGTTGGCTTTTCGCAGGATCTGGGGTTTGTATACAGATATAAACTGGGTACAATGGTGTAACATAATGATGTGGCTTGGGTCTGCCACACAAACTACAATATTCTGTCTTATCTAGATATTGCTGGTAACCGGCACATGACATGTCCACCCATTATCAATTATTAATCCTCCCCTTGTTTCTTGGACTTTAGTCCAAGTATTGGGGTTAAAAAACAGCATCGTGTTGGATGTTAAAATATTTCAACATTGCTTTTGCCCTTTTTCTCTTGTTCTTTGCCATATCGGCAGGTCACTATGTGGGTTGCAGAAACCCCTTTTTGCTTGTTCTTTGCCATATCGGCAGGTCACTATGTGGGTTGCAGAAACCCCTTTTGATTCTGTGTGTCCCATTTTATGTTACTTCGTGATCGTATAACAGGAGGCACCCAGAATGATCAACTGATGATTTCCTTTCTTGTGTCCTGTACACTTATAACAGGAGGCACCCAGAATAATCAACTGATGATTTTCTTTCTTGTGTCCTGTACACTTATGACCACGGATCACTACCAAAAGCTGGGACTTAGAATATTCCACGGTTCAGGGCTTCCTTCTCTTATGTTGAAATACACTCTTGCTGCTATGTAGATTGCAAAACAAGTTACCCCAAGTATACAGAGGACAGGGATTAGCATATTACAGATCTTTCCCTTGGAAACAACCAGACCACTGTCCAGCGTCCTTGTATAGTTAGGCTACTAGGCTCATTCCAAAGTGGTTTTAGCACTGGCACTGTTCCCACCGAACAACGCTCCGTGTCTATGAGGACCTGTGACAACCACGGCCGGGCTCTGGGTAACAGTTTTAGCCTGAATGAGCAATTCTTCGCCTACTATATACTAACCCTCACAGGCTAGGACAAACAGACATAGAACAGCCAACAAGAGGAGAACAAAGTTCAAATTGACACGCCTATCGTGAGTTCACTTTGATAACTTACTCTGCAGAGGTAGGTGAGAAAAGATGTGAAGGAGGAGAGCACAGAAAAGAGCAAACAAATTTTTACTCTTACCTGGCCAGGTTTTGTGGTCTCCTTGTTCACCCCTCTCTCTCCTGGTACAGCAGTGCAGGTCATCCGATCTCCCGATGTAATGGGCGTGTCCCTGTTCGGGCGCCAATAATGTCGAGGTGCCTTCCCAAAGAAGGCCTGCTGTTGTTGGCTGTCTCCTAATTAAGTTGGAGAATGGGTCCGGATCCCCTCTCCCACACCATGCACTTAGAATGAAGACACAGACAACGTATCTTGCAAACAAGTCTGGTGTAAATGGGCCCAGTTTTATTATGGTGATCACATTTTATAGACAGATAAAATATAGGGTGGTAACAAATGCTAATAAGGCCTAGATGAGGCGGTGCTAGTGATTTAGATATTCAGTCATGCGCAATAGCATCTATATTAGTATCCATTATTATTATTTAAAAAGGTTAGAACAACACATTCTGTGCAATGATACTTTCACATTATTCCCACTGTAACAGACAGTCAGCTTTCCTCTGAGAATGTCCTTGAACACTGATAAACATGTCTCTGAGGGAAATAGTTCTTGAGACAAAACATTCTTAGGTAAGCAATGTTCCAACTATCTCTGAGAACCCACCTTTGTTTATACAGAAAAAACCAATGGATATGAATGTAAAATGCAAAGTCATACACTATATACGTCATCAACTTCAAAAAACTAATAACTATGGATATATTTTGACAGATAAATTGTTTACATAAGGATGTTGATACATACATAAGGATGCTAAAAAACATTTGTTATCTGCTTATGAGAATTATAGAATAACATTTATTATCTGCTGGGAACAGGTTCAGTCACATAGGAGAGTTCCATAATCTCGAGACCAGCTGTATATCCTTGAACAAGTTCAGTGAAAGTTCCATGAGAAAAAGTCTTATTGTTTCTTTCAAACTTTGGATGGAAAAGGATTTATTTTTCTTTCAAACTTTGGATGGATTAACTCATTCCTCTCAACATCAAAGAATTCACTGCTGGAGCTATCCTGTCCTGCAGTTCCTGCTGGGGAACCAGCAGGTGGCGCTGCAGTGCAAGGGACGGGAGGCACGGGAGCTGAGCTAGGTTTTGGCACACGGCCAAACCACCTAGCCAGCCGACCTGGAGGAGGAGGGGGAGGAGAGGGAGCAGGAGGGGGGATCCCCACAGCCGTGGGAAGAACAGAGGGAACCGGAGGGCAGGCAGAGGGGGCACTGGTGGAATGGGAGGAAGCAGCAGCCGCTGTGATCCCTGAATCTAATGGAGAAGCCGACACACACTGCCCTGAGGCAGCTGCAGCTGCTGTTCCCTCACTCTGAGCAAGGCGGGCTCCCCTGGCTGCAGAGGCACGCACCGCCATGGACACTCTCCTATGCCCCTGCTCAGGGGGACCTTGCAAAGGGGCCTTCCTGGACTTTGCAGCCTTTTTACCTGTGCTGCGTCTCCCACCAGCCGGGGGAGACGGACTCAGTCGGGCGGGAGCGCGGGCCGTCCGTTGCGGCCGTGTGGATTGGGGAACCGTCGGGTCAGCAGGCAGGGAGACTGAGCTGACCAGGGGAGCAAGCCATGCAACCCCTTCCAGCCGAATCCGTTCCTGGAGACGGGCCAGGACATTGTCATCAGCCATGACAGGAGGTAAGCCAGACAAAAAGCTGTTTAACCTCTGCCTGTCACGCTGGTGTGGTGTTCTGCCACTTCCTGCCAGTTACTTTTGTTAGGCTATTTCCCCGCCCCCAGACCGCCCCCAACATGGACCGCCTTCTAGGTGCTTGCTACGCCCCTGTCCCCGTCAGTCACAGTCACCGGCTGCTTAGCCAGCACCAGTGACCCAGCCTCTTACAGGATTTATCTGTAAATTATCCAAGATCCAATCCCTGTTGAGACTACCTGACACAACACCCTCCCCTCACACACAGCCTATTAGAGGCCACAGATCCAGTCACAGGGGGGGGGTTGCACAATCCTAGAGCTCCCTGCAGATGTAAGTGAAGGGGTAGTTTAAGTTTCAGTTGGTCTGTAGTCTGTCTATAGCCTGGCTGTAGTCTGTCTGTAGCCTGGCTGTAGTCTGTCTGTAGCCTGGCTGTAGTCTGTAATCTGTCTATAGCATGGGTCTCCAAACTGTTGCGAAACTACAACTCCCATCATGCCTGGACAGCTAAAGCTTTGCATTTGGCTGTCCAGGCATGATGGGAAATGTAGTTGTGCAACAGCTGGAGGGCCGCAGTTTGGAGACCCATGCTCTGTAGCCTGGCTGTAGTCTGTAGTCTGTAGTCTGTCTATAGCCTGGCTGTAGTCTGTAGTCTGTCTGTAGTCTGTCTATAGCCTGTCTATACCCTGTCTGTAGTCTGTAGCCTGTCTGTAGTCTGTCTATAGCCTGGCTGTAGTCTGTAGTCTGTCTGTAGTCTGTCTATAGCCTGGCTGTAGTCTGTAGTCTGTCTGTAGTCTGTCTATAGCCTGTCTATACCCTGTCTGTAGTCTGTAGCCTGTCTGTAGTCTGTCTGTTGCATGGTTGTAGCCTGGCTGTAGTCTGTGTGTAGCCTGTAGTCTGCCTATAGCCTGTCTGTAATCTGTCTATAGCCTGTCTGTAATCTGCCTGTAGCCTGTAGTCTGTCTATAGCCTGGCTGTAGTCTGTAGTCTGTCTATACCCTGTCTGTAGTCTGTCTATAGCCTGGCTGTAGTCTATCTGTAGCCTGGCTGTAGTCTGTCTGTAGCCTAGCTGTAGTCTGTAGTCTGGCTGTAGTCTGTAGCCTGTCTGTAGCCTAGCTGTAGTCTGTAGTCTGGCTGTAGTCTGTAGTCTGTCTGTAGCCTGGCTGTAGTCTGTAGCCTAGTTGTAGTCTGTCTGTAGTCTGTCTCTACCCTGTCTGTAGCCTGGTTGTAGTCTGCAGCCTGGTTGTAGTCTGTCTGTAGTCTGTAGCCTGTCTGTAGCCTGGTTGTAGTCTGCAGCCTGGTTGTAGTCTGCAGCCTGTCTTTAGCCTGTATGTAGTCTGTCTATAGCCTTGCTGTGGTCTGTAGTCTGTCTGTAGCCTGGTTTTAGTCTGTAACCTGTAGTCTGTCTATAGCCTGTCTATACCCTGTCTGTAGTCTGTAGCCTGTCTGTAGTCTGTCTGTTGCATGGTTGTAGCCTGGCTGTAGTCTGTGTGTAGCCTGTAGTCTGCCTATAGCCTGTCTGTAATCTGTCTATAGCCTGTCTGTAATCTGCCTGTAGCCTGTAGTCTGTCTATAGCCTGGCTGTAGTCTGTAGTCTGTCTATAGCCTGTCTATACCCTGTCTGTAGTCTGTCTATAGCCTGGCTGTAGTCTATCTGTAGCCTGGCTGTAGCCTGTCTGTAGCCTAGCTGTAGTCTGTAGTCTGGCTGTAGTCTGGCTGTAGTCTGTAGTCTGTCTGTAGCCTAGCTGTAGTCTGTAGTCTGGCTGTAGTCTGGCTGTAGTCTGTAGTCTGTCTGTAGCCTGGCTGTAGTCTGTAGCCTGGTTGTAGTCTGTAGCCTGGCTGTAGCCTGTCTGTAGTCTGGCTGTAGTCTGTAGTCTGGCTGTAGTCTGTAGTCTGGCTGTAGCCTGGCTGTAGTCTGTAGCCTGGTTGTAGTCTGTCTGTAGTCTGTCTCTACCCTGTCTGTAGTCTGTAGCCTGTCTGTAGCCTGGTTGTAGTCTGCAGCCTGGTTGTAGTCTGCAGCCTGTCTTTAGCCTGTATGTAGTCTGTATGTAGCCTGGCTGTAGTCTGTCTGTAGTCTGGTTGTAGTCTGCAGCCTGTCTTTAGCCTGTATGTAGTCTGTCTGTAGTCTGTCTATAGCCTTGCTGTGGTCTGTAGTCTGTCTGTAGCCTGGCTTTAGTCTGTAACCTGTAGTCTGTAGCCTGGCTGCAGCTCTGCCTAGTCTGAGGAGGAGAGAGTTTAGACTAGTCAGGTATCCAGAGAGATCCAGAACTTTCCATTTCTGGCTATAATACCTATAGGGTATAGGGTCCGCACAGAGGGACTATTGGGGAGGAAGAAGGAGGATTTGTCTACAGTTAAGTTGTATCCAGTCAGCAGTTAGCTAAGTGCACTATTTAAGCCAAGACTCTGCTGTAAGTCTCTAGGGTCCGTTGAGGGTTGCCCGGATGACTAGATCACCCAGGTTTGGGGCCTGCATCCCTGATAGTGTGTCACCCTGTGCCCACAAGATAGCCAAAGTGGACGTTCATCCCTGTGGAAGCAGGTACTGTTCTACAGTGGTGTCCCACCACGGGTGTTACTAGTTTAAACACCCCTCGCAAAAGCCTGAAGTTGGACCTAAGTTTTGCCACTAGATGTCGCTAGTATGTATATCTTGTATTTAAGTATGGCACAGCTGTAGTACTCAAAGGGTTATTGTTGTTTGTGATTTGTGCACCAATGAGAGCTCTTTTCTTTTCTCCACCTATCTCTATTCTCCTTCTTCTTTTGCACTCTCTTCTCCACCACTCACAGGAGGTATTATATGCCATGTAGGAAGTCACATGGGCAGAAGAAGTGTAGGCACACACTAGTTAGTCTTTTCCTGGTTTTCCTAGAGGCAAGACGCACAAACCAGAGTCTCCTGCAGAGTTTAGCCAGGAGCCTGGCTCTGCCACGTTCCCCCTCCGGGACAAGTCCAATGTAGTCTAGTCTGGAGTGAGGTAGTGGATAGACGCACATGGGAAGCACAAACACTAGTTTCTTTAACCCCTTGCCGCAAAATGACGTTTGGGAAACGTCATGTAAAGCAGGTAGTTCCTGCAACATGACGTTTCCCAAACGTCATGCTTTCCCTGCCTCCCCCCGCTGTCCCTAGGTGAGATCGGGCAGTGGGAGGAGGCAGTATCACACCGCATCCTCCCGCTGCCTCTGCCCGGAGGGGAGCCGCGCTCCCCCCGGGCAGTTAACCCCATAGACGCCGCGGTCAATGCGACCGCAGCGTCTATGGGGAGATTTGTGGTTTGGGAGGCGATCAGGCGGCGGGAGGGGGCTGTGGCATGTTGCCTCCTCCCGCCGCCACTGATGCTCCCCCTGGCCTGCTGCCTGCTGCCGCCGCTACTGATGCTCCCCCTGGCCGTTCCGTGCCCCCCCCCCCGGTACTGGCGGATCGCCGCTATTTCCGTTATAGCGGCGATCCGCCAGTACCGGCCATTACCGGCGCCGCCGCTGCATTTCATCTCCCCCCACCGTGAATCCACGGTGGGGGGAGATGAAATAAGTGTAAATCAGACCCCAGATCAGCCCCCCCCCCTCCTAGTGGCCGATTACCTCCCCGGGCGGCCATCACATCCAAGATGGCCGCCCCCATCGCTGCGAACAAACGATGTTTGTTCGCAGCGATGGAAATAAAAAAATGAATGAAACACCCATGCTCTCCGCCACCGGAGGTACCGGAGAGCATGAGGCAGTGATCGGGGACCCCCCTGTGGGGTCCCGGAACAGGCGATCGCGGTATATACTATATACCGCTGATCGCCTGTTCCCAGTGCTGCCGGCACTTTTTATCCCCTGCCACCATAAATCATTGGTGACAGGGGATAAAAAGTGTCAGTAAGTCGCCCCCCACCCCCCCAGTCACCCTCGTCCCCCAGTCACCCCCCCTTCCCCACATACATTACCTGATCCAGGGAGGTCCGTCCTCCTCGACGTCCTGACTGCCTCTGATGTGCGCATGCGCGTCAGAAGCAGTTAGCTCTGAAAATTTAAAGTGACAGAGACCAATTTGGTCTCTGTCACTAAATTATGATTACTGTGATAGAAAATATTACAGTAATCATAGTAAAACAGTGAAAATGAAAGTGTAAAAAGCACAAGTGAAAAAGTGTAAATGTGAAAAAGTGAAAAACATACAAATAAAATAAAACACACTTTTTATTATAGTAATAATTGCGGTTTACTCCCAGATTACCCGTAACCACCGCAGGTTGCCCGTATCCGCCCTAGTTTGCCCGTAACCGCCGCAGGTTGCCTGTAAACACGCCAGATTACATGTAACCACCGCACGTTACCCATAACCACTACACCTTGACCGTAACCACCCCAAATTGCCAGTGACCCCCTCCAGATTGCCCGTAACTACCGCACGCTGCCTCTGACCACCTCACGTTGCCCCTGACCACCGCACGCTGCCTCTAACCAGCGCACGTTGCCTCTAACCAGCGCACGTTGCCTCTAACCAGCGCACGTTGCCCCTGACCACCGCACGTTGCCTCTAACCAGCGCACGTTGCCTCTAACCAGCGCACGTTGCCTCTAACCACCGCACGTTGCCTCTAACCAGCGCACGTTGCCTCTAACCAGCGCACGTTGCCTCTAACCAGCGCACGTTGCCTCTAACCAGCGCACGTTGCCTCTAACCAGCGCACGTTGCCTCTAACCAGCGCACGTTGCCTCTAACCAGCGCACGTTGCCCCTGACCAGCGCACGTTGCCTCTAACCACCGCACGTTGCCTCTAACCAGCGCACGTTGCCTCTAACCAGCGCACGTTGCCTCTAACCAGCGCACGTTGCCACTGACCACCGCACGTTGCCTCTAACCAGCGCACGTTGCCTCTAACCAGCGCACGTTGCCTCTAACCAGCGCACGTTGCCTCTAACCAGCGCACGTTGCCTCTGACCAGCGCACGTTGCCCCTGACCACCGCACGTTGCCTCTAACCACCGCACGTTGCCTCTAACCAGCGCACGTTGCCTCTAACCAGCGCACGTTGCCACTGACCAGCGCACGTTGCCTCTAACCAGCGCACGTTGCCTCTAACCAGCGCACGTTGCCTCTAACCAGCGCACGTTGCCACTGACCACCGCACGTTGCCTCTAACCAGCGCACGTTGCCCCTGACCACCGCACGTTGCCTCTAACCAGCGCACGTTGCCTCTAACCACCGCACGTTGCCTCTAACCAGCGCACGTTGCCTCTAACCAGCGCACGTTGCCCCTGACCACCGCACGTTGCCTCTAACCAGCGCACGTTGCCTCTAACCACCGCACGTTGCCCCTGACCACCGCACGCTGCCTCTAACCACTGCACGTTGTCCGTAACCACCCCAAATTGCCAGTGACCCTCTCCAGATTGGCTGTAACCACCCCAAATTACATGTACCCATCCCAGATTACCTATAAGCGCTTCAGTTTATCCGTAACCACCCCACGTTGCCCGTTACCACCCCACGTTGCCCGTTACCACCCCTCGTTGCCCGTAACCACCGCAGGTTGCCCGTTACCACCGCAGGTTGCCCGTAACCGCCGCAGGTTGCCCGTAACCGCCGCAGGTTGCCCGTAACCACCTCCAGATTACCCGTAACCCCCTCACATTACCTGTAATCTCATTTTTTATTGTATTTTAGTAACTGCGCTATTCTAATAACCATTACTAGCTGCGGTTTTGCTCCAGCAAATTGGCGCTCCCTTCCTTCTGAGCCCGGCTGTGTGCCCATACAGTGGTTTATGCCCACATATGGGGTACCGTTCTACTCAGGAGAACCTGCGTTACAGATTTTGGGGTACGTTTTCTCTCCCATTCCTCGTGAAATTGAGAAATTTTAAACTAAACCAACATATTATTGGAAAAATTCGAGTTTTTCTTATTTTGAATACTTTCCTCTAATACCTGTGGGGTCAAACCGCTCACCGCACCCCAAGATGAATTCTTTGAGGGGTGTACTTTCCTAAATGGGGTGACTTGTTGGGAGATTTTACTCCGCTGACACTACAGGGGCACTGCAAACGGACCTGGCGCTCAGAAACTTCTTCAGAAAAATCTGCACTGAAAATGCTAATTGGCGCTCCTTCCCTTCTGAGCCCGGCTGTGTGCCCATACAGTGGTTTATGCCCACATATGGGGTACCGTTCTACTCAGGAGAACCTGCGTTACAGATTTTGGCATGCAGCTTCTTCCCTGTTCCTAGTCAAATTGAGAAATTTCAAACTAAACAAACATATTATTGGAAAAATTCGAGTTTTTAAATTTTACTGTCTTATTTTGAATACTTTCCTCTAATACCTGTGGGGTCAAAATGGTCACCACACCCCAAGATGAATTCTTTGAGGGGTGTACTTTCCAAAATGGGGTGACTTTTGGGGGGATTCTATTCTGCTGACACTACAGGGGCGCTGCAAACGCACCTGGCGCTCAGAAACTTCTTTAGCAAAATCTGCATTAAAAAAGCTAATTGGCGCTCCTTCCCTTCTGAGCCCGGCTGTGTGGCCATACAGTGGTTTATGCCCACATATGGGGTACCGTTATACTCAGGAGAACCTGCGTTACGAATTTTGGCATACTTTTTTTCTCATGTTCCTTTTGAAAATGAGAAACTTTAATCTAAACATATATATTATTGGAAAATTTTAATTTTCGATTTTTTTACCGCCTAATTGTGAATACTTTCCTCCAGCCCCTGTAGGGTTAAAATGCTCATTATACCCCTAGATTAATTCTTTAAGGTGTCTAGTTTCCGTTTTGGAAATTTCATGAAAATTTGATAATTTGCTGATACATTTCTATGCCCCATAACACCCTAAAAAAGTAATGTGGTTTAGTAACTAATTTATGTGTTATGATTTCCTTTTTTAAAAGCAGAGAATTTCAGAAGTTCATAAAATGCAAATTTTTCAAATTTTTCATATTTTTATGTTTTTCACAAAAAACACACAAAGTAGTGACTAAATTTTACCACTAATATAAAGTGCCATATGTGACGAAAAAACAGTCTCAGAATCGCTAGCATACGTAAAAGCATCACTGAGCTATAAGCACATAAAGTGTGACAGGTCAGATTTTGAAAAATGAGCCTGGTCATTAAGGCCGAAACAGGCTTGGTCCCTAAGGGGTTAAGGCAGCACTTCTACTCACTATGCAGTGCTAAACACTCACAGAGGGGACAAGTCAGAGATCATTCCAGCCCACGCCGTTAACATGTCTAAAAGGTGCAGGACGGTATCCTGAAACAAGAGAAACTGATCTGGATAGAACAAAGTTGTTACAAGCCTACGTACTCTATCTTGCAGCGTGGGTGTAACCAGGAAAACCTGACCACTCTGCTTAACTCAGGTAACAAGGTCTGGGGCTTGTGTCACCCTAGGAGGACGTGTCACCCGACACTGGGGGGCAATAGGTGGTATCAAGACAGAAGTCAAAACATGGGCACAATTATTCTCTCTACTCTCAAGCATTCTACTTACTCTACTTCTAAAGTTCCGGCAGAGCACAGTACTACTTGGGTTGGGACTCTCATACTCCTCTCCACTTCTTTGTACTCACTCTACTTCTCAGCACGCAACCAAGCCAGCACGGCTGTACTACCTCTCAAGCTCTCAGCACAAATCTTGTCAGTCAAGTCAGTTTATTGTCAAGTCACAAGTCTATTGTATTAGGTATTCCTGAAGTAAAGAAGAGTCTATTAATGGTAACAGGACTCAGTGGTTATTACTCTAACACGGACACAGCCATTGCACTTTCCTTGGTTCCCTTCCCCTTTTTGTGGGTGGCGGTACCGATAGTCTGGGTGGGTCACAACTCCACTCCAGACCACTGTGATAAACGCCCAAGGGACCCCACACAGCCCGGCAGGTCACCGACCACAGGGGAAAGGATATAGCCAGCCTCCCTATAATAAAGGAAGGTGTGCCAGCATACCTGTGTGCCCAACCGGCACTGGCGTCACAACAACATAAGACCGGGCTGAGCTATACTCTGACCAACCACCACAGTAGTGGCGTCACACCATCTAACACCATAGCGGTGCATCACCACACTATCACCACCCCCAAAGTGGTCAGAGTCCCTCTTGTTGAGAGCCTTCGGGTACCCGCCCTACACCCAGCCAAAGTTATCCTTACTACCTACACCTCACCCTAACCCAACTACCTATTCACACTGCAAAAAACACAGAATTCTAAGGAATAAGACGCCAATCTTATTTATTTATTCCTTTACTTTCCACAATCTATCTTATAGAATTTTTATATATTTTTTTTTAACTTTTTCTTTTTTCCACCCGCTGTAACAGTTTTTCGCTCCCACATCCGATTTGTAAGGCGGAAATGTAGTCCCTTCCTCCAGTGGTCCTATAAGCCTCCAGTACATTACACAGCAGGGGGCAGCACTGAGCACAGCTGAATGTTTCACCACTCCCCATAGAGTTTGGAGTCAGTGCAGCCATGATGTGAGGGACATCCAGAATGAAAAAAAAAAATTATTATCAAAAACTTTTATTTATTATAATAATATGATTCCAGTGTAGCGTTACGGTCCATGGGGTTACCCTGGTCTGCACCAGCAGCAGCAGTAGAAACAATGAGAATATTGCACGCCAGACTGGACTCAATGTCCAGAACGTTCAACTTCATTGCACAAACAGGCACGTCCATCAAAATAATAGTCTATTTGTTCGCAATGTGACATGACTGCCCGCCGGTTACGGTGGCGGCGTGGGCCGAGCGATCATGAAAGGAAGGACACAAAGGAGCTGAAGCTAGGTGGAGGCCGACACAACATGAGAGCCGGTGTCATTGTGTATCGTTCTCCTTCCTGACCCATATACCTACTTTTTGTATTATGAGCCAGTCCGCCTGCGGTGCCGAAACCTGAATTTTCAGGCAATCTACGGCGCCCCCCGTGTCCCGGTCTATATTATCAATCGTAAACGTTCCGTTCTGAAAGTTTCCAATTTCTGTAAATATTTTGCAGTTTTTGTTGTTCTGCTGCTTCCCTCTCCCCACCTGTACGTTTCCCGATCTCAGGACGTCCTTGGGATGGGCCACCGACCCCGTCACAATACGGATTTTTTGGATGTCGGTCGGTCTTTGGAAAACCATGGTAAAATAGTTCCCCGAGTCTATTTGCATCCCCCAAAAGAAGCCGGGACCCGGGAAGCAAACGTTCTCCGGAGCATTGTCCCGGTGCACCTTCATATCGGTGAAGCAGGAGGCCGCCGGATGGTCTCCGTACGCTTCCACTCTTTCCACAAAGTCTTTGTCTTTGAGTTTGTTATATGTGCCCTGGAAGGAGGAGAACTGTCCGATGTGTTGGAAGAGGGACGGCTTGTAGCGGATGATGTCCGCCTGAGCTTTGGATCGGTAGAAGTGGTCTAGGAGCCAGTCGCACGGCATCTCATCGTAGAAGAGGAGCAAGAACCGCGCCAATGTTGGAAGATCCTCGTTATGGTAGAGTTTCCCGATGTAGCCCAAGTTAGAGAAGGTGATGGTGGTCCAAGGGCGGGTTTGGTCTTTGACATATTTTTTAATATGTGTGAGGAAGTTCATAGAACAAGTCACGTCGTCCTCCAACATCAGGTAATACCGAGATATGTTGGCGCAAAAGTTGACCAGGAAGGCGTAATCCACGTTCTGCTTAGAGCGAAAGTGCACCCTCTGGGGAGAGTCATTGTAGTTCCTCTTTAATCCGTCCAGCGGTGGGTAGGCCGCCTTATAGCTGCTGATGACCAGGAGGTGACCGGCGTCGATCTCCGAGAAGAAACGCTCATATATCTCCCTGGCCGTGTCGCTGTTGTCCGTGTGTCTGGTGTTTGCCAGGTAGACGACCACCAGCACTTCCTTCAGCTCGTTCTGGCTACAGTGGCTGAAGATGGACTGGAGGGTGGTCGGCAGATAGTTCTCTTTTTTCCTCTTCACAGACGAAATCCCAATGGAGAGGAATCCTAGGATAATGGATATGAGAATATATTATTCATGGTTGGTGTAGAGCCGTGCTGAGGGTTTATACCGTAATGTCTGTAATAGAGGAGTTCTAGGCTGCAGCAAGGTTTTATATACCGTAATGTCTGTAATAGAGGAGTCCAAGGGTGCAGCGAGGTTTTATACCATAATGTCTGTAATAGAGGAGTCCAAGGCTGCAGCAAGGGAATAGGATTTATGAAAACCTTTCAGACTCCTCAGTCCTTCTCTGTCCATTTTTCAGACACTTCTGTCCTGCCCCATACTCCTCTGCCCCCCTCCTGGACTCCTCTGCCCCCCTCTGTACCCCCTCCTGGACTGCTCTCTCAACCTCCTGGACTCCTCTGTCCCACTTCCTAGACTCCTCTCTCCCCCTCCCGGACTCCTCTCTCCTCCCTCCCGGACTCCTCTCTCCTCCCTCCTGGACTCCTCTCTCCTCCCTCCTGGACTCCTCTCTCCTCCCTCCCAGACTGCTCTCTTCCCCTCCTGGACTCCTCTCTCCTTCCTCCCAGACTCCTCTCTCCCCCTCCTGGACTCCGCTCTCCTCCCTTCCAGACTTCTCTCTCTCTCTGCCACCTGGACTCCTCTCTCCTCCCTCCCAGACTCCTCTCTCCCCCTCCTGGACTCCTCTCTCCTCCCTTCCAGACTCCTCTCTCCCCCTCCTGGACTCCTCTCTCCTCCCTTCCAGACTCTTTTGCCCCCTCTGGATCACTCTGTCCATTCTTCAGACTCTTTTGTCCTCCTCCATTCTCCTCTGCTCCCCTCCTGGACTCCCTTATCCACCTTTCGGACTCCTCTCTCCTCCCTTCCAGACTCCTCTCTTTCCCTCCTGGACTCCTCTGTCCCTCTCCTGGACTCCTCTCTCCTCCCTCCCAGACTCCTCTCTCCTTCTTCTCAGACTCTTCTCTTCCCCTCCTGGACTCCTCTGTCCCCCCTCCTGGACTCCTCTCTCCTCCCTCCTCCTTCCCAGACTCCTCTCTTCCCCTCCTGGACTCCTCTGTCCCCCCTCCTGGACTCCTCTCTCCTCCCTCCCAGACGCCCCTCTCCCCCTCCCGGACTCCTCTCTTGCCCTCCTGGACTCCTCTCTCCCCCCTCCTGGACTCCTCTGCCTCCCCTCCTGGACTCCTCTGCCTCCCCTCCTGGACTCCTCTGCCCTCCCTCCTGGACTCCTCTGCCCCCCCTCCAGGACTCTTTTGTCCTCCTCCATACTCCTCTTCTCCCCTCCTGGACTCCTCTCTCTACCTTTCGGCCTCCTTTCTTCTCCCTTCCAGACTCCACTTTCCCCCGCCTGGACTCCAATCTCCTGGACTCCTTTGTCTCCTCCATACTCCTCTGTCCACCTTTCCGGACTCTTATCTACCCCTCCTGGACCCCTCTTGTCCATTCTCCAGACTCTTCTGTCCTCCTCCATGCTCCTCTCTCCTCTTACTGGACTCCTTTGCTCCCTCCATACCCTGCTATCCATCCTCCAGACTCCTCTAGTGTAGAGCAGTGCTGAGAGTTTATACCACAATGTCTGTAATAGATGTGTCCTAGGCTGCAGCAGGGTTTAATACCGTAATGTCTGTAATAGATGCGTCCTAGGCTGCAGCAAGGTTTTATACCGTAATGTCTGTAATAGATGCGTCCTAGGCTGCAGCCCATTGTGGGGATAGGATTTCTGAAACCTCATTCTCATGCAGTGGAAAATTGTGACGTAATAAACCTAATCCATAACTCCAGGATCATGGGGCCTATTGTTCTTTGTTACCAATCGGAGTACAGGCGGTGATTGGTAATAAGAGGCTGCATGATGTGTTCTGAATAGGAAGAGAAGAGAAAGCCGCTGCCAGACTCCTCTGTCCTCCCCTGGAGCCCACCGCCCCCCTCCTCCAGAGTTTTTTTTATCCCTCTCTGTCCATTCTGTAAGTATGGATGTGTGTAGAGCAGGGCTGTAAGTATGGATGCGTGTGGAGCAGGGCTGTAAGTATAGATGTGTGTAGAGCAGAGCTGGGGCTGTAAGTATGGATGTGTGTAGAGCAGGGCTGTAAGTATGGATGTGTGTAGAGCAGGGCTGTAAGTATGAATGTGTGTAGAGCAGAGCTATAAGTATGGAATTGTGTAGAGCAGGGCTGTGGCTGTAAGTATGGATGTGTGTAGAGCAGAGCTGGGGCTGTGAGTATGGATATGTGTAAAGCAGGGCTGTAAGTATGGATATGTGTAAAGCAGGGCTGTAAGTATGGATGTGTGTAGAGCAGGGCTGTAAGTATGGATGTGTGTGGAGCAGGGCTGTAAGTATGGATGTGTGTGGAGCAGGGCTGTAAGTATGGATGTGTGTAGAGCAGGGCTGTAAGTATGGATGTGTGTGGAGCAGGGCTGTAAGTATGGATGTGTGTGGAGCAGGGCTGTAAGTATAGATGTGGGTAGAGCAGAGCTGGGGCTGTAAGTATGGATGTGTGTAGAGCAGAGCTGGGGCTGTAAGTATGGATGTGTTTGGAGCAGGGCTGTAAGTATGGATGTGTGTAGAGCAGGGCTGTAAGTATGGATGTGTGTGGAGCAGGGCTGTAAGTATAGATGTGTGTAGAGCAGAGCTGGGGCTGTAAGTATGGATGTGTGTAGAGCTGGGGCTGTAAGTATGGATGTGTGTAGAGCAGAGCTGGGGCTGTAAGTATGGATGTGTGTAGAGCAGGGCTGTTAGTATGGATGTGTGTAAAGCAGAGCTGGGGCTGTAAGTATGGATGTGTGTAGAGCAGGGCTGTAAGTATGGATGTGTGTAGAGCAGAGCTGTGGCTGTAAGTATGGATGCTTATAGAGCAGAGCTGTGGCTGCCGCCTTCTCATCAGATATTCTCCTGTAATGTGGAGTTTATTCCCCAGAGGCGTCATTGATGTGGAGAACAACAATCCTCAAGAAGACAAGAAAATTACAGCCAAGATTCCTTGAACTTCTGTGCCGTCAGATCTCCACTTGGGACCTCCGGCTGTTGCGACACTACAACTCCCATCATTCCAGTACAGCTTTAGCTTTGTCTGTCCAGGCCTGATGGGAGTTGTAGTCGTGCAGCAGCTGGAGGGCCGCGGTCTCCCCATCCCTGACGCTCAGGTTCATCACCCACATACTCACTTTTCTTCCCAGGTGGAGAACCCAGCAGATACTTGTAGGGGACGTCAAGACTTTGCAGAGCATCTCGGTTCACGTCGAACAATCGGACGTTCTCTACGTCTCGTCTCTGTGAACCAGAAACAGAATTATTGCTGCTTCTCCTATGTGCACCTCCCTCTCTATCCAGCCCCCCATTACCGTATTACCTGGAGATAGGGATCAGTGACGTCCGGACACTCGTCATCGGCGGATCCTCGGATGATCAGGACGGTGACACAAAGGCTGAGGCACACTGCACACAGAACTTTCCAGACTTGGCTCCCTCTCATCTTCTGGAGCCGCTAGTGTAGTCCTCAGGGTCTGAAATAGATACAATGTATCGTAAGAGTCCTGGCTCGGATACACCTGGTTACATACGCTGATAGACTTTGATACAGCTTCTCAGTAAACAGCATGATAACTGAACTATCGGCGCACGTGTAACAGGCTTTATGGTTGCAGTGATGATAACAATGCAGATAGATAGCGGCTCCAGGATCTGGACTATGGGGCACAATGGCCGCTCTCTCCTCCTATATACAGGGAAGACCTGTACTGGTTTATGCAGACAAGGAAGTTTTGCAACTTTTTGACAGTTTTTGGCTCTGTGTATGGCGGTGGTGTCACCGGTGACTACTGGGCAGGGCGGATGTTGTGTCACGTTTATAACCGTACGTTTCCTCTATTAAACTGGCACAGTAGACAGGGATGTGGTTATTGGTTTACTTACTGTAGATACCGCTTCCGATTGCAGTCTGGGGAGGGGGATTAAAGTGGTAGTTGACCTAAAAAAAAAAAAAAATGGTCTTTCAAATCAACTGACGCCAGAGATTTGTAATTTACTTCTAATAAAAAATCTCTAGCCTTCCAGTACTTATCAGCTGCTGTATGTCCTGCAGGAAGTGATGTATTCTCTCCAGTCTGACACAGCGCTCTCTGCTGCCACCTCTGTCCATGTCAGGAACTGTCCAGAGCAGAAGAGGTTTTCTATGGGGATTTGCTGCTACTCTGGACAGTTCCTGAGATGGACAGAGGTGGCAGCAGAGAGCACTGTGTCAGACTGGAGAGAATACACCACTTCCTGTAGAACATACAGCAGCTGATAAGTACTGAAAGACTAGAAACTTTTTATTAGAAGTAAATTACAAATCTCTGGCGTCAGTTGATTTGAAAGAACATTTTTTGGTGAACAAACCCTTTAAATATGGATTTTTAGACTGAGGCCGTATTCGTCTGTATTTGCTACAGTTGTGTCCAGTCTAGGCAATCCTGCAGTGCACTATAGAATATACTAAGGCTGTGTCCCCCGTGCATCTGAAACCAAGGTCCCTGCACGTCCCTGGCAGGCTGTATCTGCAACTTATTTAGCTTCAATTTTAGCGTCTTTGTAATGCTTGGAGGGATAATCACAGTGAGTTTATCAGCAACTTGACCTCAGAATAACCCTCCCAGCATTACAAAGAAGCTACAATGTTGCAGATACTGCCAGCCAGGGACTTGTTTAAATCAGCCGTCTCAGAAGGGAGGGGGCAGGAGGAGGAGACAGAGTAAGAGCCTCACACACAGATTTTTGTGTCTTCAGCAGAAAACTTCAGCTGAAAACTGGGGGAAGGAGACTGAATAGATAATAACAAGTATGGAAGGAATTTTTGGTCTCACCATTGGCAGCAACATATCAAAAGTTATGTGTGGGTGGGATACCCCTTTAACAGTTGCACAATCCCTCTGTGTTACGTCTGTGCAGGAAATATCCAGGTCAGTGACAGTAAGCAGGGATCCTGAAAAGGTGTCAAAGACTGACGCACCAAAGGGGGAATATATTGCATGGAATATATATATAATAAACTATGATCTGTCCCCCGCAGGGTCCCTGCATCGGACGTAGCCATCTGCACCAGCTATAAGCAGGGACAGGTTTCCAGTCAGTGACTGCAAGCAGGTATACAGACAATGATACAAGGATATTAGGAGGTTGTGTAACATTTGTGTAAAGCTCAGCTTCCCTGTGTGGATTGTGTATTAGAGGTGTGTGTGAAAGGTGTGTACTCACCTGTGTATCCCCATCAGGGACTGTCAGCTAGTGATGGCGGCAGCTCCCACAGCTCTGGAGACGTCTGCTACACAGGACGCTGTTATAGGAGGAAGAGATAGGGAGCGGTGAGAGGAGACACCAGAGATCCACACAGATATCCAGTATATAGAATCCATTACCCTGTGTATACAGGAGCAGGGACTACTAAGAGTGATACAAGTCCCTGTACACTGCACCAACAGCGGAGCACCCAACCGAGCAACCTGGGGAAGGGTGGGGTATATAGGGGTGACCTTGAGAAGGGCGGGGTATATAGGGGTGACCTGGAGAAGGGCGGGGTATACAGGGGTGACCTGGAGAAGGGTGGGGTATATAGGGGTGACCTGGGAAAGGCCAGGGTATATAGGGGTGACCTGGGAAAGGCCAGGGTATATAGGGGTGACTTGGGGAAGGGTGGGGAATATAGGGGTGACCTGGGGAAGGGTGGGGAATAGGGGTGACCTGGAGAAGGGCGGGGTATATAGGGGTGACCTGGAGAAGGGCGGGGTATACAGGGGTGACCTGGAGAAGGGTGGGGTATATAGGGGTGACCTGGGAAAGGCCAGGGTATATAGGGGTGACCTGGGGAAGGGTGGGGAATAGGGGTGACCTGGAGAAGGGCGGGGTATACAGGGGTGACCTGGAGAAGGGTGGGGTATATAGGGGTGACCTGGGAAAGGCAGGGTAAATAGGGGTGACCTGGGAAAGGCCAGGGTATATAGGGGTGACCTGGGGAAGGGTGGGGAATAGGGGTGACCTGGGGAAGGGTGGGGAATAGGGGTGACCTGGAGAAGGGCGGGGTATATAGGGGTGACCTGGAGAAGGGCGGGGTATACAGGGGTTACCTGGAGAAGGACGGGGTATACAGGGGTTACCTGGAGAAGGGCGGGGTATACAGGGGTGACCTGGGGAAGGGTGGGGAATAGGGGTGACCTGGAGAAGGGCAGGGTATATAGGGGTGACCTGGAGAAGGGCGGGGTATATAGGGGTGACCTGGAGAAGGGCGGGGTATACAGGGGTGACCTGGAGAAGGGTGGGGTATATAGGGGTGACCTGGGAAAGGCCAGGGTATATAGGGTTGACCTGGGGAAGGGTGGGGAATAGGGGTGACCTGGAGAAGGGCAGGGTATATAGGGGTGACCTGGAGAAGGGCGGGGTATACAGGGGTGACCTGGAGAAGGGTGGGGTATATAGGGGTGACCTGGGAAAGGCCAGGGTATATAGGGGTGACCTGGGGAAGGGTGGGGTATATAGGGGTGACCTGGAGAAGGGCAGGGTATATAGGACAGAGGTGGCAGCAGGGAGCACTGTGTCCGGACCTGACAACAGCCCACCCTGTTTTGTGTGCTATGGTTGGCTGGTAGTTGGCTCGAGTAGCAGCCGGCGGTGGGGAGTTCGTGGATGGCGCTGACTGAGGAGTCTTTGGAGGTCCCATTGGAGGGGTGGCAACCTTCTGCAGTTATATGGCAACCTGGTTGCTTACAGGTTACCGCTTAGGCGGAGTTATAAAGGTTTATAAATACCGAGATGGGGGGGGCAGTATACGGCATATTTGTCAACCGTGAATTGGCTTGGTCGTCTGGGGAGCTTCTCTCCTATACTGGTGTACAGCCATCCAAGACCTCCCCGGGTATGTGACTTATTACCATATATTACCAGTATTTCCCGCACGATTCTCCTGGGGCAAATACAGGAACGTCGCAGAAATTTACTGAGGTGCGACGGTCATGTGAGAGCCAGACCGGAAATTTCCAGGTTGGGGATGTATGTGTGTGTATATATTTGAAAAGGCGTTTATCCAATTATCCAAAGGAATAAGCAATTATCCATATTGTAACCCTGTGTTCTGTCTTTGTCTATCTGTTACTAGTGACAGACTGAGCCTTACAAGAAGCAGTAAGCAGCAGATGGCATGGAAGACTGACACCTAGTGGCCAAAATGTGTTGGTTTGTTTTTTGGTGGGTAAAAAGTCATTTTGGGTAAATGATTTACAAATCTGTTAGTAAACACATAAGATTATCCCACGGAGGGAAGATGTTTGACATCAAAGGTCGCTGTTGTTTCAGTGTGCTGCATACCAGGCAAGTGTCTCTCCATTATGTATAGGATATTCTATAGTGATTTCCAGCTTCTAGCCCAGGGGTAGGGAACCTTGGCCAAAGTTCCCTACCCCTCTCTAGATGTTCTCTGTCAGGATTTGCTTTAATTGTATTACTTTACTTTATTCTCATTCATGCCCATTTTATGTTACTGTGAGGATCGCCCCACAATGATTGACACCTCCTATTAATGGCTGCGCTCAGCATGCGTAGTATATGGTATCATGAATCAGATGCGTAGTATATGGTGTCATGAATCAGGTGCATAGTATATGGTATCATGAATCAGGTGCGTAGTATATGGTATCATGAATGAGGTGCGTAGTATATGGTATCTTGAATCAGGTGCGTAGTGTATGGTATCATAAATCAGGTGCATAGTATATGGTATCATGAATCAGGTGCGTAGTGTATGGTATCATGAATCAGGTGCGTAGTATATGGTATCAGTAATCAAGTGTGTAGTATATGATATCAAGAATCAGGTGAATAGTATATGGTATCATGAATCAGGTGCGTAGTATATGGTATTATGAATCAGGTGCATAGTGTATGGTATCATGAATCAGATGCGTAGTATATGGTATCATGAATCAGGTGCATAGTATATGGTATCATGAATCAGGTGCGTAGTGTATGGTATCATGAATCAGGTGCGTAGTATATGGTATCAGTAATCAAGTGTGTAGTATATGATATCAAGAATCAGGTGAATAGTATATGGTATCATGAATCAGGTGCGTAGTATATGGTATTATGAATCAGGTGTGTAGTATATGGTATTATGAATCAGGTGCGTAGTATATGGTATCATGAATCAGGTGTGTAGTGTATGGTATCATGAATCAGGTGTGTAGTAAATGTTATCATGAATCAGGTGCCTATTATATGGTATCATGAATCAGGTGCGTAATATATGGTATCATGAATTAGGTGCATAGTATATGGTATCATTAATGAGGTGCGTAGTATATGTTATCATGAATCAGGTGCATAGTATATGGTATCATTAATGAGGTGCGTAGTATATGGTATTATGAATCAGGTGTGTAGTATATGGTATTATGAATCAGGTGCGTAGTATATGGTATCATTAATCAGGCGCATAGTATATGGTATCATGAATCAGGTGCATAGTTTATAGTATCATTAATGAGGTGTGTAGTATATGGTATCATGAATCAGGTGCGTCGTATATGGTATCATTAATCAGGCGCATAGTATATGGTATCATGAATCAGGTGCATAGTATATGTTATCATGAATCAGGTGCATAGTTTATAGTATCATTAATGAGGTGTGTAGTATATGGTATCATGAATCAGGTGCATAGTTTATAGTATCATTAATGAGGTGTGTAGTATATGGTATCATGAATCAGGTGCATAGTTTATAGTATCATTAATGAGGTGTGTAGTATATGGTATCAAGAATCAGGTGCATAGTGTATGGTATCATGAATCAGGTGCATAGTGTATGGTATCATGAATCAGGTGCATAGTATATGTTATCATGAATCAGGTGCGTAGTATATGGTATTATGAATCAGGTGCGTAGTATATGGTATCATTAATCAGGTGCGTCGTATATGGTATCATGAATCAGGTTCATAGTTTATGGTATCATTAATGAGGTGGGTGTCACACACTCAGTCAATCATTAATGCAGCTTATAACCGGCCCTCATGGCGCCTACAGACGCATTGTCCTCCTCTGTTTGCTTTTGTAGCCAAATAAGTTTTTTTCAGTAATCCGTAAACTATTCATAAAGACACAATGGCTGCGTATTATATAAAGGCGGGGGAGGAAGGCGACATTTATATATTATTCAGCCATTTATTCACTTTGTGATCTCATGTTTCTCTTTTGTAGCATTTTATGGATGGAGCCGGAAAAATACACACAAAAAGTCATGCCTTAAAGGGGTACTCCAGAGATCATAAAAAAAATTATAATATCAACCGGTGTCAGAAAGTTCTATCGATTTGTAAATGACTTCTATTTAATCATCTCCAGTCTTCCAGTACTTATCACCTGCTGTATGTCCTGCAGGAAGTGGCCCCCCCCCCAAAGCCCATTGAAAATCATAAGTAAGACGCGTGTGTAGAAAACGTGCAGATTATAATAATAATAATAATAATAATAATAATTAGTATACACCATTCAGCTCCACCATAAATCACCCCGGTCAAGGATCAGACAGAAAAAGTTTCAAAGTTTCCAATTCCACCAGTGTGTAACCATTATTATTGCTTCTCCAAGAATAAAAGATCCTGACATATACAGGAGTCACTGCATTGCGACTGCTCCTGGGGGTCTTATTCATGATCATACTACCATACCACTACCATTATACTACCTTACTACCATTATACTACCTTACTACCATTATACTACCATACCACTACCTTACTACCATTATACTGCCATACAACCATTATACTACCATACTACCTTACTACCATTATACTACCTTACTACCATTATACTACCATACCACTACCTTACTACCATTATACTGCCATACAACCATTATACTACCATACTACCTTACTACCATTATACTACCTTACTACCATTATACTACCATACCACTACCTTACTACCATTATACTGCCATACAACCATTATACTACCATACTACCTTACTACCATTATACTACCTTACTACCATTATACTACCATACCACTACCTTACTACCATTATACTGCCATACAACCATTATACTACCATACTACCTTACTACCATTATACTACCTTACTACCATTATACTACCATACCACTACCTTACTACCATTATACTGCCATACAACCATTATACTACCATACCACTACCTTACTACCATTATACTACCTTACTACCATTATACTACCATACCACTACCTTACTACCATTATACTGCCATACAACCATTATACTACCTTACTACTATTATACTGCCATACAACCATTATACTACCATACTACCATTATACTACCTTACTACCATTATACTGCCATACAACCATTATACTACCATACTACCTTACTACCATTATACTACCTTAGTACCATTATACTGCCATACAACCATTATACTACCATACCACTACCTTACTACCATTATACTACCTTACTACCATTATACTACCATACCACTACCTTACTACCATTATACTGCCATACAACCATTATACTACCTTACTACTATTATACTGCCATACAACCATTATACTACCATACTACCATTATACTACCTTACTACCATTATACTGCCATACAACCATTATACTACCATACCACTACCATACTACCATTATACTACCTTACTACCATTATACTACCATACTTCTACCTTACTACCATTATACTACCTTAGTACCATTATACTGCCATACAACCATTATACTACCATACCACTACCTTACTACCATTATACTACCATACCACTACCTTACTACCATTATACTACCTTACTACCATTATACTACCATACTACCATTATACTACCTTAGTACCATTATACTACCATACAACCATTATACTACCATACAACCATTATACTACCATACAACCATTATACTACCTTAGTACCATTATACTGCCATACAACCATTATACTACCATACCACTACCATTATACTACCTTAGTACCATTATACTGCCATACAACCATTATACTACCATACCACTACCTTACTACCATTATACTACCTTAGAACCATTATACTACCATACAACCATTATACTACCATTACACCTGGTGCTCCATGTATAGGGGCAGTGATCACTTGTAGTGTAGTGATGTGTGACACATATAACAATCCCCGCAGAGTGTTTGCAGTCCTGACTTTCTTGTATTCTACGTCTGTGTCCATGAGATTCCTCATGGCTGGACAAATGTTACAGCTGCTCCTACTCACCAAGTCCCCCTGAGTATTCTGAGCCGTCTGCTGTCTTTCTAGATGCCGCCATTTCTGAGTTACAGTTTTTTCTAAAAACCGATCAACTTCCAAGATGGCGCCGGCCAAGAAACTACATTTCCCATCATGCATCTCCCTGACTGGTCTGTTCGCATACTCACCCCCTTAGCTTTCTCTCCTGCCCCCTGCTGTCATTACTATTGCACAGTGACACAGGACTGTTTTATCACTGATTTTGCATCACATCACCCCAATATGTATTCCATACTAGCTGATGGTGTAGCAGAGCTGACGCACGCACGGTGTAACTATATGCTGCATAACGTCTGTTTTCCGCGGGTGGAGGGTGTAGTGTAGGTTTAGATCTCTGCTTGCTGACTGTGAATGAAAACATTCTAGTTCCATCCAGACTAAAAACATCCATAACACTTACAATATACAGAGCTGTGACACAAAGACGGGTACATGTGCCTGCATTCACTGACAGCAAGCAGAGATAAAACTATAACGTTTCATATTACAGAAACCAAGGCTCGGGGACACATGTAAGTCTATGGAAGCAGCACAGGTGCATGGAGATGATGCAGATAATGTCTTCTATGGGTCGGGTTACCAAGTCAATAGACATCTAACCCGGCCCCCAGAGAGGAGATCACATGTCCTGTGACTACATAGGGAGAGAGGAAGAGGGAGCTGAGCGTGGTCAGAGAGGACACAGAGAAGATGACTTTAGTCATCCAGAGCAGGTAAGTATGAGAAAAAACAGGGGAATGGTGCAAGATAGGTTATACATGTATATTAGACATAGGGGGGCACTGGGAAGGGGGATCATTCAGAATATTGTTTATGTTACCCGGATAACCCCTTTAACGATATTCTTTAGCTTTTTCCGTACAGTAGTATGGGGGTCAGTATTTTTAACTCATCCCCCCCCCCACCCCCACTTATACCAGGGGATGCAAAACTACAACTCCTATCATGCCTGGACAGCCAAACATTAGTTGCCCAGGCATGATGGGAATTGTAGTTCTGCTCCTCATCAGTGTGTAACCTCCTAGATGTAAGGTCGGGGTGCTCCCACATTCACAGAGATTATAATGTATTACTAAGGCTTTGTATTGCCAGACACCTTCTTACTGCCAGCAGCTTACAAGTGAACAATAGAGCTCGAGCACGTCCCTGTCCGTCCGAACCCGAGCGTGCAGCGTTTGATTAGCGGAGGCTGAAGATAACCCTGAGGCCGCCTAGAAATAGACCCCAGGCTGTATCCTTGTTTTTCAGGACTCCATAGGGCTGCATCCAACTTCTTCAGCCGCCGCTAATCAAATACCACACCCCCGGGTTTGTCTGACCGGAACGTGCTCGACTTGCGCTTATCTGTAGTAAACAATTGTTAATTTAAAGGGGTTTTCCAGCTTAATGTTATTAAAGGATAATCATTTCAGAGAGAAAACGTGCAACTTTCTAATATACTTTCTGTTTCAATTTGCAGATCTTTGGGGTCAGTGAGGAGGAAACAATCATTTATGGCTGGCAGCGGCTTATAAGAGCTGTCTGATACCCATTACATTACAGACTGTGGTGGAGCAGCCATCTAGCCAGGGCCGGATCCAGGTTTTTGACAGGGCGACAGAGCCTCAGCGGGCCCCTCATCCATCCACTATGTACAATTATTGACACAAACACTGACTGACTGACACAGACCCTGACTGCTGGGCTCTATATGTATATCTATATCTATATCTATATATCTATACACAGGCCAGCACACCATTATATATATATATACAGCTCTGCATACCATTATATATATATATATAGGTATGCTGGGATATATATATATATATATATATATATATATATATATATATATATATATATATATATATACACACACACACAGTCTGTTGTAGGCCAGCTCACCTGCTGTGGTATTTCCTTTGGTGCACGGTAAGACCCGGAGCCAGGGTCACAGCATACAAAAAAAGGAAAAGTCCAGCACCAAAATGGCAAATCCCATAAAGCTTAGACTTTATTGAATAAACTGTACCTGATGTGAAGAATTACAATAAAGACTAAGCTTTATGGGATTTGCCATTTTGGTGCTGGACTTTCCCTTTTTTGTATATATATATATATATATATATATATATATATATATATATATATAGTAGAAAATGTACCCGGCGCTGCCCGGGTATAAAGTGTCAGTGTGTTAATTAGATTTATTCTAAGGTGCCCAGGAGGCCAATCTATGTCCTTTTTTTTTTTGTTTAAGGGAAAATTGCCAGTAGCCCTATATGCCCCTATATACCCGACAGTTCTGCATTGTGTATGTAAATTGTAGCTTATGCACATTAGAAATAAACTAAAAGCTTCAAACATCCGTCCTGTATACAGTACCTGTAGCGTATAGTTGAGGGGGTCCTGTATACCTGTAGCGTATATTTGAGGGGGTCCTGTATACCTGTAGTGTGTAGTTGAGGGGGGGGGGGTCTGTATACCTGTATTGTATAGTTTCGGAATTACTGTATATCTGCAGTGTATAGCTGGTAGAGGTCCTGTATACCTGTACTGTATAATTAGGGGTCCTGTATACCTGTAATATATAGTTGGTGAAGGTGCTGTATACCTGTAATGTATAGTTGGTGGAGGACTTTTATACCTGTAGTTTATAGTTTGAGGGTCCTAGATACCTGTAGTGTATAGTTGGTGGAGGTCTTGTGTACCTGTAGTATATAGTTCTGGGGTCATGTATACCTGTGTACCTGTAGTTTATAGTTGGTAGAGGTCTTGTATACTTGTAGTGTAAAGTTTGGGGGTCCTGTATAGCTGTAGTATAAAGTTGGTGGAGGTGCTGTATACCTGTAGTATAAAGTTGGGAGGGGTCCTGTATACTTGTAGTGTATAGTTTGGGGTCCAGTATACCTGTAGTATAGAGTTGGTGGAGGTGCTGTATACCTGTAGTATAGAGTTGGTGTAGATCTTGTATATCTGTAGTATATAGTCGGTGGAGGTCCTGTATACCTGTAGTATAGAGTTGGTGTAGGTCCTGTATACCTGTAGTGTATAGTTTGGGGTCCTGTATACTTGTAATATATAGGTGGTGAAGGTCCCGTGCACCTGTAGTGTATAGTTTTGGGGTCCTGTATACCTGTAGTGTCCTGTACACCTGCAGGGTCGTATTTACCATTAGGCACTTGTGGTCTGCCTAAAGCAGCACCTTGCATGGGGGCAGCACCAGGGAGCAGGGGGAAGGAAACAACTTTTAAATTTTTTTTATTTTTCTAGTCTTCCACCTCCTGTTCAGACTTGCCAGAAAATCTAGTGTCTTTTCGAAGGGGGGTATGGTAGTATTGGTCAGGTCTGGTGTGGCAGTGTTATCCAGCCACGGTATGGTGGTATTGGTCAGGTCTGGAGTGGCAGTGTTATCCAGCCACGGTATGGTGGTATTGGTCAGGTCTGGAGTGGCAGTGTTATCCAGCCACGGTATGGTGGTATTGGTCAGGTCTGGAGTGGCAGTGTTATCCAGTCACAGTATGGTAGTATTGGTCAGGTCTGGTGTGGCAGTGTTATCCAGTCACAGTATGGTGGTATTGGTCAGGTCTGGTGTGGCGGTGTTATCCAGTCACAGTATGGCGGTATTGGTCAGGTCTGGTGGTGTTATCCAATCACAGTGTGGTGGTATTGGTCAGGTCTGGCGGTGTTATCCAGTTACTGTATGGCGGTATTGGTCAGGTCTGGTATGGCGGTGTTTGAGGGTCCTGGATACCTGTAGTGTATAATTGGTGGAGGTCTTGTATACCTGTAGTATATAGTTCGGGGGTCCTGTATACCTGTAGTAAATAGTTTGAGGGTCCTGTATAACTATAGTATAGAGTTGGTGGAGGTCCTGTATACCTGTAGTGTATAGTTTGGGGTCCTATATACCTGTAGTATATAGCTGGTGGAGTTCCTGTATACCTGTAGTATATTTGGGGTCCTGTATACTTGTAGTATAGAGTTGGTGAAGGTGCTGTATACCTGTATTATAGAGTTGGTGTAGGTCCTGTATACCTGTAGTGTATAGTTTTGAGGTCCTGTATACCTGTAGTGTATAGTTTGGGGTCCTATATACCTGTAGTATATAGTTGGTGGAGTTCCTGTATACCTGTAGTGTATAGTTTTGGGGTCCTGTATACCTGTAGTGTATAGTTTGGGGTCCTGTATACCTGTAGTATATAGTTGGTGTAGGTCCTGTATACCTGAAGTATATAGTTGGTGTAGGTCCTGTATACCTGTAGTATATAGTTTCGGCGGTCCTGTTTACCTGTAGTATATAGTTTTGTGGAGGTCCCGTGCACCTGTAGTGTATAGTTTTGGGGTCCTGTATACCTGCAGGGTTGTATTTACCCGTATGGCAGTGTTATTCAGTCACAGTGTGTCGGTATTGGTCATGTCTGGTATGGCGGTGTTATCCAGTCACAGTATGGCGGTATTGGTCAGGTCTGGTGTGGCGGTGTTATCCAGTCACGGTATGGTGGTATTGGTCAGGTCTGGTATAGTGGTGTTATCCAGTCACAGTATGGCAGTATTGGTCAGGTCTGATATGACGGTGTTATCCAGTCACAGTATGGCGTTATTGGTCAGGTCTGGGGTGGCAGTGTTACCCAGTCAGTTTGCCGGTATTGGTCAGGTCTGGTATGGCAGTGTTATCCAGTCACAGTATGGCGGTATTGGTCAGGTCTGGTGTGGCGGTGTTATCCATTCACAGTATGGCGGTATTGGTCAGGTCTGGTATGACAGTGTTATCCAGTCACAGTATAGCGGTATTGGTCAGGTCTGGTGTAGCAGTGTTATCCAGTCACAGTATGGCGGTATTGGTCAGGTCTGGAGGTGTTATCCAGTCACAGTATGGCGGTATTGGTCAGGTCTGGTGTGGCAGTGTTACCCAGTCACAGTTTGGTATACCTGTTGTGCCCTGTGTATACATGTACTGTATGGATGGAGTAGGTGGTCCTGTATATACATGTACTGTATAGATGGAGTAGGGGGTCCTGTATATACTTGTACTGTATAGATGGAGTAGGGGGTCCTGTATATACATGTACTGTATGGATGGAGTAGGGGGTCCTGTATACATGTAGTGCCCTGTATATATATATATGTACTGTATAGATGGAGTAGGGGGTCCTGTATATACATGTACTGTATAGATGGAGTAGGGGGTCCTGTATATACATGTAATGTGTAGTTGGAGTAGGAGGTCCTGTATATACATGTACTGTATGGATGGAGTAGGGGGTCCTGTATATACATGTACTGTATGGATGGAGTAGGGGGTCCTGTATACATGTACTGTATAGATGGAGTAGGGGGTCCTGTATACATGTAGTGCCCTGTATATATATATGTACTGTATAGATGGAGTAGGGGGTCCTGTATATACATGTACTGTATAGATGGAGTAGGGGGTCCTGTATATACATGTAATGTGTAGTTGGAGTAGGGGGTCCTGTATATACATGTACTGTATAGATGGAGTAGGGGGCCCTGTATATACATGTACTGTATAGATGGAGTAGGGGGTCCTGTATATACATGTACTGTATAGATGGAGTAGGGGGCCCTGTATATACATGTACTGTATAGATGGACTTTGATTTTTATGATATAGATATATATATATATATTATGGAATGCAGAAGACAAGAACTATCCAATCACTGACAACAAGCGGAGATCTATAAAATAGAGAGGGAGATAGGAAAGTGAAAGGCGTTGTCCCTGATGGAGTCCTCACCTTGTAGTGTCGCTAATCATCAAGAAGGTAAAACCATCATCGCTGGGAGCCCACCCGATAGCAGCTTATATCTCAGCTTCCTGGACCTTCCAGGATCTTTGGTAGTAGATTGGGAGAGGATCACACCTCAATGACGGGGGTGATTGATAGGGGAGTACCCCGGCCGGGGCTGGAGATCACATATCCAGTATATATGGGGAGATCTCACCCGATCAGTCCCCCATGATGATATTGATTTTCATATACATTTTTTATGTCTTAAAGTGAGTCCAGCTTTTCTACGCCTTTTACCAGAAACAATTAGCTTCTCCATCCTGTAATGCGGGATTCATCACCCATCACTTAGATTCATCACCCATCACTTATCCCTCAGCCGTATTCTATAAAGATATAACAAGGAGCAGCGGATACAATATAATATACAATGTAATAATAATGGGAGAACAAAGTCTAATAACACTGACATGTTCTACACAGCAGGGCTGTCCAGGTATGATGGGAGTTGTAGTTTTAAAACAGCTGGAGAGCCAGGGTTCCCTACCTCTGTTCTATAGGTATCTGTTCACACACATAACAACCTGCAGGGCACTCACCTCCCGGCTGCGCTGCGATCCCCAGGCTGAGTGACCCGAGGAGACGTAGCTGAGTGTAATGTGTGGGCGTGCCGGAATATTCACTCATTTACCTACTATATGCTGCTGCTGCTGCCGAGTACAGCGTGTGCAAAGAGGCGCTGCTAGTGTGACACACTCCTGTGCACTGCTAACTTCTTATCTACTGTGATAACTTCCAGCAAACTTTACACGTCCCATACACTCTGCTTGCAGAGTAGTAGATGCTTGGAACAAACTTCCAGCAGAGGTGGTTGGTAAATCTACAGTAAGAGAATGTAAACCTGCCTGGGATATAGATATATACATATAACTAGGTATATAGGTTACCAGACCACACTCAATGGAGAGCTTGGGCATCTACATACTAAAAGAGATTTGGAGTAGTGTAAGTCAGCTGCCGCTAAAGCCGGCAGAGTATCGTCATGCATTAATGCAATATTTCTGAGAATTAGCTTCATCCAGATTATGCAGTTAAAGGGGAACTCTGGCAAAAAAATCTTTCAAATCAACTGGTGTCAGAAAGTTATATAGATTTGTAATTTACTTCTATGTAAAAATCTCCAGTCTTCCAGTACTTATCTTCTGCTGTATGTCCTGCAGGAAGTGGTTTGACACAGTGCTCTCTGCTGCCACCTCTGTCCATGTCAGGAACTGTCCAGAGCAGCAGCAAATCCCCATAGAAAATCTCTGCTGCTCTGGACAGTTCCTGACACACCACTTCCTGCAGGATATACAGCAGAAGATAAGTACTGGAAGACTGGCGATTTTTACATAGAAGTAAATTACAAATCTATATAACTTTGACACCATTTGATTTGAAAGAAAGATTTTCACTGGAGCACCCCTTTAAATCCCCAGAAATCACCACACTTCTTTACTGTAAGAGCTGTAAATCTGTGAAATGGACAATTTAGGAGCTGGTTCTTCACTGTAAGAGCTGTGAAACTAGTCAGCTAGAGGGATGCACTGTATACTGTACACATAAGGACCAGTTACTGAAGAGCTTAGAGATCGTAGCGTAGTGTGTGGGGTGTTGCCTGTATAGAAACGATAGATGTCCAGTACCTTACCCCAAAAGCGTCGAGTCCCAGGCAGGCCGCCAACCCTAGACAGCACAGATCAGGGAGCCGGAAAGGTTTGGGCAATGATAGCATGGCGTAATGATTGTGTCAGGGAGAGACACTTTATGTCATGTTCCCATTTGTGGAAGTACAACAAAGCGAGCCCCTCAGCAGTATTTCCAGACTGGGGACATTTCTGGAAACTAAAACATCTTTCATTCACAGACGAAATGCCAGGTCCCAGGCACGGAATATGGAGGGTTGAAGAGCCGGATTCTGAGACACAGGTGACATTGGGCCTGGCCTACTAGATATATGCTTTATTGTCAGCCTTATCCCAGATCTGGACAGTGTGAGGTGTTATATATAAGGGAGACAGAGGGCGATCTTGGGGCCAGTGGAGTAAGGTTATATGGCTAGGGCCAGCTCCAGCCCAACCCAGTGTCTGGAGATCATGAGTCCAGCCCAGTAAGCTCCACAAAAGGGGAAGCCCTGTGATAGTCCTAGATCCAGGTGGCCTGTTCTACCCACATCTTTGACTTTAAATCAGTGATTTGAACAACATGTCCGTAAAGCAGTCAATGCCCAAGCACCTGCCCGCCGACCCCCAGTGTGATGAAACCCCCTGTCCTCTGTGAGGAGGCTCCATTACAATCCATTAAAGGAGAAGTCCGTCCATTCTTCAAATCTGGCAGTAACAAGTATGCGCTTACCTCTCTCCTCTAAGCTTCAAGCCCTGTTGGATTACTAATTCTCAGACCAAGCACTTAAAGTGTCCCTGTCGTTATAACTTTCAAAATATAAATCAACAGTAGATGTGATATAAAGCAAGTTTGCAATATAGATTATTTTTTGTTGTTATCATGCTATAAAACAAAGCTGAACTTACCAAAGATCCAGGTCCAGTCTCCTGAGGGCAGCTATATAACAGCTATACTTACTGTATCCAGGTCCAGTCTCCTGAAGGATGCTATATAACACCTATACTTACTGTATCCAGGTCCAGTCTCCTGAAGGCTGCTATATAACAGCTGTACTTACTGTATCCAGGTCCAGTCTCCTGAAGGCAGCTATATAACAGCTATACTTACTGTATCCAGGTCCAGTCTCCTGAAGGCAGCTATATAAGAGCTATACTTACTGTATCCAGGTCCAGTCTCCTGAAGGCTGCTATATAACAGCTATACTTACTGTATCCAGGTCCAGTCTCCTGAAGGCAGCTATATAACAGCTATACTTACTCTATCCAGGTCCAGTCTCCTGAAGGCAGAAATTTCTGACTCGTGCTGATTGAAAAAAACAGACTAAACACAGAAATTCCGGCCAGTCCAGAGCGTCACGGCTCAATGTATCCATCAGTCACATGACTGCCTTCTCTCTGTGAGTGCTCAGATGGCCTGGGATACACAGGACATCCTGTTTTCTGACTGTTTTCTATCTCCACCACTAACAGTGACTTTTACACACCCTTTAGGAAGTCATAACATGGGGGGAGGGAGTGTAGCGCCACTTTAGTTTAGTTTCCCTCTGATTCTCTGAGGAGTAGGACTCACGCAGATCAGGCATCCCTGCTGAACTTAGCCCGGGCCTGGCTCTGCAAGGTTCCCTGTCCGGGACAAACCAGCTGTGGTGGTGGACACACTTATGGAGAACACAGAGACTTTCCTTTCACTATCACTATAGACAAGATACAGTGCTAAACAGCTAAAGACGACAAGTCAGAGAACATCCCAGCCCATGAACCTCTCTTAAAAGAGCAGAGCGGTATCCTAGACAGAGGAACTGACCCAGATAGAGCAAAGCAGCTGTATCAAAGGCCTACGTACTCTACTCACAGCGCAGGTGAAACCAGGAAAGGCTTGGACACTTAGCTTAACTCAGGTAACCAGACTGGGGCTTGTGTCGCCCTCGTAGGACGGGTAACCCAACACTGCAGGGCAGAAGGTGGTTATAGCGACATTCAGGTCGAAACATGGGCACAAGTATTCTCTTAAGTATCTTTCAAGTATTTCTTCTCACAAGTCCTGGCAGAGCACATTACTAAACTGGGTTGGGGCTCTCCGAACAAACTCCTCTCCACTCTTCTACTCCAGCACGTCAGTATCTCACAGCAGATTCAGTGAACTCAAGTCTGTATCTCAGAAGTCACTTGTTACACCACTATCCTGTATTGTCAGAGACTTTTCAGTAAAGATCACCTTATTTATTCTGCAGGGACTCGGTGATAATTGCACCAGCACCTACACACAGGCTACACCATCCTTGGGTCATTTCCCCTTTCTGTGGGTGGCGGTACTGACAGTCCGGGTGGGTCATAACTCCACTCCTGACCACAGTGTTAAGAGCCCCGGGAGGTCACTGACCATTGGGGAACAGTACAGTTGGCCACAATTAAAAGCAGGTGTAACACCCAACCTGTGTGCTGAACTAGCACTGGTGTTACGTCAACCTCTTAACCGGCTGAGCTGTACTATACCACCGACCAACCACCACAGAAGTGGCGTCACCAGGGACAACCTAGTAAGTGACCGGTCGAGCTACCACACACATATACTGTTGATTTAAATTTTGAAAGTTATAACGACAGGGACACTAAGTACTTCCCATTGGGTAGGTGAGGAGTCGGAGGTATGAGTCAAGTGGAATCGTAAATGCTGCAGAATCTTGCTGGTCTCCAGCCCCTTTGCAGACTGTGTGTTTCAGCAACGTCTCATTGAGGCAGCAGGTCCCCTCTCCTGGAAAACAGTGTGAGAAATACTGGGGAGGGATCCGACCCCAAGGTTCCAACATTAAAAAATACTGAGCGGTGAAAAAAGTCCCATAATTCTCCACTCATCTACTAACGTATGAAGATTCATGACTGACAGGAATGGGGAGATAGAACTGAGGACCTGAGTCCACGGAGGGGTCCAGCAATAGGTATAAATCAGCCCCAATAGCCTCCTCCAATGAAGGAGGAGTCTGATCTGAGGAGATGAGCGAGCCAGGAGGAGTTTTGGGTTGGTACAGACCTGAACCATCAGGATTTGATTCCTGCCATCTGCCTGCCCTGTGGAGAAGGTGGAGACAGCCCAAGTCTTGCCGGCAAAACATGGATCATAGGTTGGATCCCTGGTCTAGCCTAAGAATCTGGTCTAGAAGTGAAGCCCTTCCCTGCGCTCTTCTCTCTGGATCACTTTGTAGAAGGGGTGAAGGTCACACATTGTGATTTATACTGTATTTGCTTTGGTTGGACAATAACATACAGGTATATACAGGTTCTCAGCCCCTTGTAAAGTCTGTAAGACAAACATTTCCTTGTTACTTCTGTACATGACATGGTTCTCCTCCAGCCCGGCAGTGCACACCTCTCTGCTATGCATCAATCACCTCCCTGTACAGTAGAAAACACCGACCGCTCTTCATTCTCTATGTACAAGTCTGTAGAACTGGTTCCATCCATTGTGGACGCCATTGTTTCCATCCATAGCACAAAAGGAATATAAACTGGTTTATTATTAATGCATCATTGGCAGAGTCACTTCTCCTGTATCCCAGCTACTGTGCAGATATCAGGGACTTAAAGTGACTCAGTACCCACAATCTGACCCCCCCAAACCACTTGTACCTTCGGATAGCTGCTTTTAGATCTGTCCTGGGGTCCGTTCAGCAGGAGATGCAGTTATTGTCATAAAAACAACTTTTAATCCGGCAGCGCTGTGTCTAACGGCCGGGGCTTACATTTGTATATGCATTAAGCTAGCACCACCTCTCCGTCCTTCCTCCCCACCCTCCTCATCATTAGGAATGCTCCAGGCAGATTGCTTCCTATTCCCCACCTGTGTGTATAATGAACATGGGCTGGATCATTAATACACCTGTGCAAAGCTCAAACAGCAGTAAATGTTCCTGGATCATTCCTAATGATGAGGAGGGTGGGGAGGAAGGACAGAGAGGGTGTGCCAGCCTAATGCATATACAAATGTAAGCCCCGGCCGTTAGACACAGCGCTGCTGGATTAAAAGTTGTTTTATGACAATAACTGCATCCCCTGCCGAAGGGACCCCAGGACAGATCTTATATTAAAAGCAGCTATCCGAAGGTACAAGTTTGGGAGGGTCAGATTGTGGGTACAGAGTCGCTTTAAAGGGGTACTCCACTCAAACATAACTTTTGATATGTTGCTGCCCATGGTGAGACTAACAATTCATTCCATACTTGTTATTATCTATTAAGTCTCCTTCCCTCAGTTCTCAGCTGCTGCTTTTTGCTAAAGACACAAAAATCTGTGTGTGAGCCTCTCTCGCTCCCCTCCTCCCCCCTCCCTTCTGATACAGATGATGTAAACAAGGGTGGCTGTATCCGCAACATTTTAGCTTCTTTGTAATGCTGGGAGAGTTAATCTGAGGTCAAGCTGCTGATGAACTCACTGTGATTAATCCTCCTGTTGCAGATACAGCCTGCCAGGGACTTGTTTACATCAGCTGTCTTAGAAGGGAGGGGGAGAAGGGGAGACCAAGAGAAAGGCTCCCACACAGATTTATGTGTCTTCAACAGAAAGCAGCAGCTGAGAACTGGGGGAAGGAGTCTGAATAGATAATAAAAAGTATGGAAGGAATTCTTTGTCTCACCATGGGCAGCAACATATCAACAGTTATGTTTGAGTGGAATACCCCTTTAAGTCCCTGATATCTGCACAGTAGCTGGGATACAGGAGGAGTGACTCTGCCAATGATGCATTAATAATAAACCTGTTTATATTCCTTTTGTGCTATGGATGGAAACAATGGCGTCCACAATGGATGGAACAAGTTCTACAGACTTGTACATAGAGAATGAAGAGCGGTCGGTGTGCTCTACTGTACAGGGAGGTGATTGATGCATAGCAGAGAGCAGTGGCGGATTTTAATATGGGAGGTTTGGGCGGCCGCCCAGGGCCCGAGGCTCCGGGGGGGGGCCCACGCCACGCCGCCCACATAATCTGCCACGGCTGATGCGCGGCTGGTGAGTTGTGTTCTGTTTTTTTTTTTTTGTGTTATCTGCTGTGCACAGGGAAGAGGGGGACCATCTATAAGGGGGGCAGATGGGAACCATCTATAACGGAGGGCAGAGGGGGACCATTTATAAGGGGGGGCAGAGGGGGATCATCTATAAGGGGGGGGGAGGGGGACCATCTATAAGGGGGGCAGATGGGAACCATCTATAACGGAGGGCAGAGGGGGACCATCTATAAGGGGGGCAGATGGGAACCATCTATAACGGGGGGCAGAGGGGGACCATCTATAAGGGGAGGCAGAGGGGGATCATCTACAAGGGGGGCAGATGGGAACCATCTACAAGGGGGGCAGATGGGAACCATCTATAAGGGGGGCAAAATGGGAACCATCTATAAGGGGGGCAAGATGGGAACCATCTATAAGGGGGGCAAGATGGGAACCATCTATAAGGGGGGGGCAGAGGGGGACCATCTATAAGGGGAGGCAGAGGGGGATCATCTACAAGGGGGGCAGATGGGAACCATCTACAAGGGGGGCAGATGGGAACCATCTATAAGGGGGGGGAGAGAGAGGGACCATCTATAAGGGGGGGGGGGAAGAGGGGGACCATCTATAAGGGGGGGGGGGAGAGGGGGACCATCTATAAGGGGGGGGGGGGAGAGGGGGACCATCTATAAGGGGGGGGAAGAGGGGGACCATCTCCTATAGGATTAGCACCCTCCTCTCCTGACATCCTCTGTGCTGCTGGGACGCTGGGACCTCCCCTATAAGATCAGCACCCTCCTCTCCTGACATCCTCTGTGCTGCTGTGACCTGACCTATAAGATCAGCACCCTCCTTTCCTGACATCCTCTGGGCTGCTGGGACCCTACGACCTCCCCTATAAGATCAGCACCCTCCTCTCCTGACATCCTCTGTGCTGCTGTGACCTCCCCTATAAGATCAGCCCCTCCTCTCCTGACATCCTCTGTGCTGCTGTGACCTTCCCTATAAGATCAGCACCCTCTTCTCCTGACATCCTCTGTGCTGCTGTGACCTTCCCTATAAGATCAGCACCCTCTTCTCCTGACATCCTCTGTGCTGCTGTGACCTCCCCTGTAAGATCAGCACCCTCCTCTCCTGACATCCTCTGTGCTGCTGTGACCTCCCCTATAAGATCAGCACCCTCCTCTCCTGACATCCTCTGTGTTGCTGTGACCTCCCCTATAAGATCAGCCCCTCCTCTCCTGACATCCTCTGTGCAGCAAGGGACCAAACATTATATTTATTGGGGACAGCATGGGGGGGCAGTAGTGGATTATAATGTGGGCAGATTGACCGGGGGGGCGGGGGGGAGAGCCAGGTTGGGTGGACAGCCCGGGGCCCAGGGTACATTTAATCCGCCACTGGCAGAGAGGTGTGCGCTGCCGGGCTGGAGGAAAACCTTTAAGCATCCATGTCATGTACAGTAGTAACAAGGACATGTTAGTCTCACCCATGGCCAGAATGATATGGAATAGTGGAATACCCCTTTAACTTGAAGCATTGTCCTGCTGAGCACGGACCAGGTTTACCATATTAGACTAGAACAACCCCATGGACTGTGATCCATAGACCCAACCAGTCACCAGGAGACACCATTGACTTCCATAACAATAATGTAAACAGTCACGGTTCTTAAACAAGCACAAGTGAATGCTGGCACTCACCATGCAATAGGTGTGCCAACATCTATTCTCCCTGCAGCAGTCAACGCATTCACAGGGCGCAGGGCGATAGCAATCACAAGTGTCAGTGCTTCACAAAATATGGCTTTAAAAGAGCGATCCAAGATAAGAACAAGCACAGCTACCTAATTACAAAACAGCACCACAACTGTCCAGAGCAGGAGAGGTTTTCTATGGGGATTTGCTGCTGCTCTGGACAGTTCCTGACATGGACAGAGGTGGCAGCAGAGAGCAATGTGTCAGACTGGAGAGAATACACCACTTCCTGCAGGACATACAGCAGCTGATAAGTACTGGAAGACTGGAGAATATTAAATAGAAGTAAATTACACATCTGTATAACTTTCTGACCCCAGTTGATTTGAAAGAAAAAACCTTTTTCACCGGAGTGCCCCTTTAAGTTTTTTTCCTGATGTGGGTCATTTTATATCCAATTGATTGAGACACTTACGTCCCAAAGTACAGCCACATTTTTGAGCTGTAAATGGCAGAAAAAAGGGACCAACATTTAACTTTACGTCCATAACAATTACAAGGTGAACAAAGATGTTTTCCCATTACATTCAATAGAATCCAAACAGAAAAACTTTTAAGTCTTTTTTTTTTCTATTGAAGCATAAATTGGCTATTTTACGTCCCAAAAACTGACAAGGCCTGAAAGCGCTATAGATGTCTGCAAGTAATGTCAGTATAGTCACCTACAGCAGTAGGTGGGTATAGGGCAGGCATGGACCTGATGGGTGGTGCTCGCCAATTAGTGAGAATGCAACAAACATCGTAAAAGAAACAGTAGCGGCACTCACCCTTTTGAGGCCTTCACAGACTTTTTATTTTGTACAAAACAAGACAGATAAGGTGCAGATAACTGCGAGCAGACACCAAACAGGGTGCAAGGTAACAGTCTTGTTTGGTGTTTCTACAGACCCCGTCCCCTCCCTACGTCAGAGCTGTAGATATACAAGTGCAACCAGTGATATATACAGAACGGGGTAAAGTTTAAACATGTATACAAAGAAGCTCACATCCACTTGATCATTCAGAGCCCTGGGTCTCCGGTACACATGATCCATCTGGTCTCATATCTTGGCTGAGCATACTTTATGCTGGCAAATGTTACCTCTGCCATCTCTCCATTGTGGGTTTCCCCTCATGTGTTGAATGAATCTAGCCACTCCTGATCATATAGAATATAAATGCTCCCTTATTCCGCTACATAGGGCCCTTTTAGTTTTCCCTATAAAACAGGGATGGGAAAGCTTTGGCTTCTCAGGCATGATGGGAATTGTAGTTCTGCAACAGCTGGAGGGCCGAAGGTTCCCCATTCCTGGTATAGAAAAACATCCTGAGGGGCAAAACCTTGTATATACTACATACAGTACGTGGTTCTGCAGCTTTCACAGCCTCTCACTGTTATGGTCGCTCCATCAGTTATAGGGATGGACATGTGAACATCAAATGACACCAGCTATTTCCTATAGTCTCATTTTGTAACCAGGACGGATTTGTTTGCGATAACATATCCCTTAGGGTCCTGATAAATGGAGCGATAATCTGCAGATTATTACTGAGTGTAGTAAAAAGAACGATCAGCCGAAGAGCTGATCATTGGCTGATTGTTGTGCTAAAAAAAAAATTATGATAATAATCTGCCGGCGGCACATCGCTATGTGTGATAGGAATGGGTAAAGAAAACAAATGGTATTCTTGAAAAATTAATAAAATAAAAAAAACAATAGAGTTACATACTTATCTTCTCATGCTCCCTGCAGCTGCTACTGGCATGTCTGCAGCACTCTCTGCATGGCATGACTGCTCCACGGCCAGTCATTACCGATGCCGGCTGATCGTTGCCTTCTATTCCACGGGACAATTATCGGCCGTAAAGGCCAATATCAGCCGAATACGTCCGATAATCATTCCGTGGAATAGGCCCTAAAGGGTGGGTTCACACTACAGAATAGGGGCGTATAATCCACAGCAGATTGCGTCGCTCGCCTCAGTTTGCTCCCATTTTCGCCCATGCCATAGACTCCATTCTATGGTTGGGCGAAATCCGCCGTCTGTGGAAAGAAGGGTTACTGATTGCACTAGTATATCTAGAGCTCTGACATAGAGAAGGGACGGGGTCTGTAGAAGTGTGAGTCAGCGCCAAACAAGCCTCTTACCTTGCACCCTGTTTGGCGTCTGCCCGCATCTATCCGCACCTTATTTGTGTTTTTTGATCCGTGAAGGCATGAAGAAGGGCGAGTTCCGCCACTGTTTCTTTCACCACGTTTGCTATAGATATCTCTTCTGCCGCCCATCATCATTCTCTTCCTCTTATCCATCATCTGCACCTTGTTTTATAAGAAAATTGTCACTTATCGTATTGTCAGCACCTGAATGGAAAAAGCATGTAACACTCAATGAGACACAGGAGAGAAGAGCTTTCTGATCACATAGAATAGTAGTGACACACTAGGTATGTGATGCCAAGTGCATCCAGGTCACCACCCCCTTGTGTTGGTGCCAGAAATAGATGGCATGAACCTGCCACCTGGTTAGTATATGAGCCAATACAAACAGAAGTGTAAAGGTGCAAAGTGATTCAACAAGTGGAGATTTCACTAACTGGGTCCAGATGTGTATGAGCCAAGACTAAAGCGGCCAATCAGATCTCTTCAGTTTACAGCAGCGCATGTTAAAAGGAGAGAAGTAATATGACTACAGTGATTGGATAAGGGTCACCCTATGGGTCCATGGTAGTGACTGAACAGAACAGACCGCAGGTTTATCCAGGGCGGTGTAGAGTAGTGAGATATCTATGCTGCAGCGGGCTCTCACTGCTAAGCGATTAACAGCCAGGAGTCAACCCAAACCAGATACTGTCCAGTCTGCACCTCTGGCATTATGTCTTGGCAGGTCGGTTGCCAGAGACAGAATCGCCTTAGTGATGGGCAGTGGAGAGCATTTTAGGGGGGGAAGGGAGAACCCTGGTGGTCAAAAGTATGGGACAAGTTTTAGTACAGAAGGAAACTAAGAAGACTTAAACTAAGTTGTATGAAATGACTGTCCATTTAAATGAAGTTGGAGCGGACTGTTTTCGTCCAAGATTAAGATTTTCTCTGTGATGGTGGTTTAGGCAGACATTATTAAAAGGGGTAGTTAAAAAAATTTACCTTTATTTTAAAAAAAATATCTCCAGTCTTCCAGCACTTATCAGCTGCTGTATGTCCTGCAGAAATGGTATATTTTCCAGTCTGGAGAGCAGTACATATTTTCCTCTGGACATTTCCTGACATGGACAGAGGTGGTAGCAGAGAGCACTGTGTCAGACTGGAGAGAATACACCACTTCCTGCAGGACATACAGCAGCTGGTAAGTACTGGAAGACTGAAGATTTTTAAATAGAAGTAAATTACACATCTGTATAACTAATAGAAATTACACATTTTTGGCACTTGCTGGGACCAGTTGATTTAAAAGAACTTTTTTTGTGTACTACCCCTTTAAATCTCTGTCCAGCTTTGAAGTTTTAAAAAGACAAACACACGACAAAAACTTTACAACCACCACCTAAAATATACATGATAAATTAAAAACTGGTCCCCCCCTGAGATCTGTAGCATAGTAAGACCAACATTCCCTCCCCACCACCTGTACGCTTCTTCCCCTTTAAATAACTCGAGACAAAGACGAGAACAATTTAATGGTCTTTTTATTTTCAATTGATACTGTATGAATACAAAGTTTCTAAAAAGCTACAAAAAGTCTACCACTGTCAAGAAGGCATCAAAATCTGTCACTTTGCAAAGACATTAAAACACCTGCAGTAACCGACACAAAAATAGCATTTTAGAGTGATGAAATAATTGCACTTAACTGTCATAGATATTAAATCACACATGTACCGCCAGAAAAGCTAGAATACAGGGTTGTTTTTTTTTAATTTTTTAAATTCCTTAAACAAAGCACCGTTTAAAAAAAAAAAAATCTCCGCACACAAACCCTATAATTTCATATTAACTATCTCTCTAAAAAGATAAATTCACTTTAAAGCCAACACATTTTTTAATTTTTCTTTAACAAAAAGGTACCAGTACCTACACAAAGACGACAACAGACCAGAAACAAAAACAAAAAAACAAAAAATAAAATAAAACATATTGTACTGCTAAAGGCTTTGACTGATATCTGAGAAACGGTACAAAAACATTGAAAACAGCTCGGAGTTGTGAATGGTTAGGAGAATGCAGGTCAACAAGGCGGCTGCAGTAACAACATTATCCAACGACCATATATGAATAGGCAGAAATCACACAACCAGTCTCTTTTTTTATTGTTTTTCCTTTTTTTTTTTGTACAATACACAAACAGAAGGTGAAGTTTTTCTTTTTTGTTTTTTTTTAACAAGGTGAACATATTCTTATGGCAAAACAGTTTGTACACACAACATAGTAATATTGAAGCAGTAAAGGCTATCAGGTTTGAACGTTTTTATAAAATTCTTTTCGTCTTTTTAGGCACATTTTTGATTTTTTATTTTTTTTTTCAGGATTTTTTCCCCCCCTTCCCCTTTTTTTGTTTAGCCGAGTCACAATGCTCCAAGAAGGGGGGAAATGCAGCTGTAAAACACAATATACAACAAGAGACCCCCCCCCCCCCCGACCTGACGCAATAGGGGCACCAAATGAAATACAGACCTGTTCGTGTAGAAAATACCAAGTGTCTGTGGTCAGCCGGAGCGGAATATCTTACCCTGGGATTGGGGGGAGGGGGGGGGTCAGTAACATAAACGTGTACAAATATTCCAATACCGCAGGGCGTATACTCCAATAGCAACCATCTAGTATGACCCAAAACCTGTATCTACACAACATGTTATTACAACAGAAATTACTTCCATAGGAAGAATCTCAACTACTCTTTTTATAATTTTTTTTTACTTTTTATATTTTTATTTTTTTAGTTTAAACATCACAGTATATATGCTTTCTTGAAGTTTTTCGCTTGTAGTGACAATGTAAACCTTCATTCTTGGGTAGTGTGGGTGCAAGAAAATGGTTTATGAAATGTTTCAGCAGTCAGAGAAAAAAAACAAAGTCCAAAAATAAATATCTTGCCAGGCAGTCGCTGAGTACGTTGTGGGTTTATGAAAGGAACTCCAGTCAATGCAAGGTCTTTAGTCCTCCTCTTAGGTTGTTAGAAATGCTCGTCTGCGGTTCCTCTATCCGAGCCCCTGATAGCCGTACACTGCGGGAGATCACATTCTCATTCTTGGGCTTATTAATAACTAATGAAATCTCTTCCATTAGAAGTGAAGAATAAAACTTTCAACCCATTGGTTTTGTTAGGTTAACCCTTAATGGGTGGGAAGGTGATGTAAGTGCTGTTACTGAGAGAGTCTCCTCCATGGTGCACAGATATTGTTCATCCTATATATGTCATGGGGCTAGGCCAGGGATGGGCTGTTTGCCGGTAATACACACAGGCACTTCCTTTCCCTTACTCCTCTGACCAATCATAGCACGTGCTCCTCTTTCTTGATATAGTAGTATACAGGGGGTGTGAGGCAGAAGGGGTTACTGATGTACTGGGTGGGCTGCTCAGAAGCTACAATTACACCGCAGCACTGTGAAAATACAACAGTAGATACACTGGTATTCACACAAGGGATAGCTGCCCTGAACTTCAAGGAATAGTGTGGATCATCTTTTATCTCTGATCTCCCATAAAAGGTAAACCAAGGCTTCCTTCTCAACAGCCAGACTGCAAGTACACAGCTCAGGCTCTCTCCATTACACAGCACATGTCAAACACCTTCCCTTAATTCCTGTAATTTGTCCTGATCTGGCGGTTACTAAAGACAGATTTACCGCGGCAACAAGCAGTGGACAGCAGATTACAGGCAAGTTGGGGATCACATCAACTATCATATGGAGGGAAGGTGTTTGAAAGTGGTAACCATTTAAAGCATTTATTTTTTTCACTAACCGTCTTTTGTCTAGTATTTGATCACAATTTAATAGATACAGGGTGGAGTTAACTAAGACTAGCACATCATACGCTATTACACATTTTTGTAAAGACACACGTAAAACTTTCCATTACTTATCCTGTCTTATACTCCAGAGCTGCACTCATCGTTTGTCTGGTAGAATCACTATGCAGGATTGCGGCTAAGAGGAGTTTGTATGGAATAGCGGTGGTTGAACATGCGCACTGCCACTCCATGCAAAGTCTATGGCACTATGATAAACATAGCCGATCCCATCTACCCGCCATTAGTAAGCACTGAGGAGCTAAGCTGCTGGCTATCACACTGACTTTTGGCAAAGAAATTCTTCCACTATACTCTATGGATAAGTCTACCTGCAAATCAGGCAGGGGAGTTCTTGTCTGTATTTCATGCCTGACTTCTACCATCTTAAGCCTTCCATCTTTTGCACTACCACCTTGGTGTTTATGCTTAGTTACATGCTAACATTACTATGTCACAAGATAGATTTGCAATTGACGATGATAGGAGCCAAATAAGTAACAGCGAAGCAGAATTTCTAACAACTGAGAGGAAGACTGCAGGAGTCATTTACTTCAGGGGCTATGCTCATTGTGTAGTGTTACCAGGCAAAACTGGGATCAAATAGAAGAAAAGGTGATCTCTCTCTGTCAATTTAGCTGTAACTGTGCCAGGGTGACTTTAAGAAGACGCCCATGGAAAGGCAACTAGTTTTACATTGATTGAAAGGCATCGGCTTAAAGATATTAATGATACCGATTATACGTCGGCTGTAAATATCCTAACACCCCTGGGTGCCGTACAAGTCACTGAAAGTGTAAGGCCGTGTTCCCCAACCTGCTGCTTTCCAGTCGTTGCGAAATGAAGGCTCTCACAGCATGATGGGAGTTAAAGTTCTGCAACAGCTAGAGGGCCACTGGTTGGGGCGCACTGATGTAAGGCATTCTGTAAAGCATGGCCAAGTGTTCAGAGCTGGTAAATGGAACCAACACCAAAACTATGTTCCTTCCCCCGATATGTCATCCTGGCCCGCCATAACCCTACAGTCATGGCGTCCGTCCATGTAATGACCAGTTTATTACACCTTATGACTTTGTCTTACTCCATCCAACCAAAAGGCATTATGGTGATCTGTGATCATTTTTGGTCTTTTACAGATTTGTATAACTTTTTATTTTTTTTTAAATATATATATAGCACTTTTATAAGCTGGAACATCCAAAATCAAAGGCACAATCAGTCTAGGTTGCTAAACCTTTTGGTCAGAAAGCAGCTACAGCGACGTATAGATCTAGAAAATCTCTTAGTTGGAGGGTTGGGTTACTGTCTGTTTTGTGGATATGGATACTGATCATTGCCCGATGCATATGGCTGTCCAGGAGACGGACCTCCTGTAAATAATATAAACTGCATGTTTCAACTATAAAAATACTAAGCGTGAACACGTTACTATATAAATACCTGTTCTAATACATTCCAAGTAATATAGGGACATAGTAAGTTATAACAGGCCAGATCAGGGGCTGGGTATTGTATACAGGGATATGCAGAGGATAAAACAGATTCATTTTGTGAAGGTTACAGCCACCTCTGAGTATCTAAGCATGTAAATCAGAGTATAGTGGAGTAAAAATTGTATGGTTTCACTCTATTACATTATCTGATATGGTTACCATGAAGGGAAGGTATATGTAAGGGTTAACTGTGTTCTTACTTTACTTTTGCTAGTAAGTTTCAATGGACTGTTGTTGTCTGGGTCTTTCTTATTATCTTGAGGCCATATTACACAGCCCGTGTGTAAACAAGAGCCGATCTGCTAGATTGGCGTTTGCTTACCAAGCTAATATGTGGCTCGATTACCGTGCAGCAATGACTGTATATGATATATTTGGCAATGTCCATGCAGCTATTGCCTTGGTGTAAAATAATAAAGATATACTTACCTGTCCAGGCTCCCCCGGTGTCCCGCTGCCTTGTTTCTGTGTTTTCCTCGTTCACCTCAGCACCCTCAGGGTCTTCTGATCAAGTCTCTCAAATGACAGGCCACTCAGCTAATCACTAGCCGAGACGGGACAACACCAAGGCCAGCGATTGGCTGAGCAGCCAGTCACTTCAAAAACTGCTTCAAAAGTGCCGGAGTCGGCTGCAGTGAGCAGGAAACAGCAGGGGAGCCTAAACAGGTAAGTATAATCATTCCTTGCAGACTCTTTGGAAAATGAAAGGTGGAATCTGATTGGTTGCCAGGGGCAACTGGGCCAGTTTCACTTTACACCAGTTTGATAAATCTCCCCATATACATTTTTTTTTCTTCACCCTCGCATCAGCCATTTTGACAACGATCCGCCAATGATGGTTTCTTCGGCTGATCCTTCTCTTTATTACAGGAAGCGAAAATTTTGCCATATAGTCCTGAATTGGCAGATTATCACTTAGGGCCCTTAGGGCCCTATTCCACGGGAGCGATAATCGGCCGAATCGGCCCGATTCGGCCGATGATCATATCATCGGCTGATTGTTCATTTAGGGCCAGACCTAAAATCATCGGTACCCCACCGCGCTCCGCTGCGGTGGAATAGCGATGCGCGGCGGGAGACCGGCGATTTGAGAAGCAGCACCATACTTTACCTGTTGCAGCTGATACTGCGAGCGGGACCCGGGGAGGAAGACGGAGTGCTGGAGAAGCCCGGACAGGTAATGTACTGCTGCAAGGACATTGGTAACGGTGTCCCTGCAGCCCTCGCTTAACGATCATCGGGCCGTGGAATAGGCCCAGTAAATGAGCGCCGATCTAGCAGATCGGCGCCCGTTTATATCGTTGATCAGCCCATGGAATAGGGCCCTTAGTCTTGTCTGCTGGATACTTTACGAGTTGGCAACTCATTGGGAAGCCTGCCGGGGGTCGTATTCACATTCTCTCCACATTAAGCTGTCCTGCCCTTGCTCCGATTAAACCTTAAAAGGTTCAAGAAGGGGTGGAGAGAAAGTGTTAATAAACCAGGTACACTGACCACAAGTTGGAGGTCCCTGGAGAACCAGATGTTTAGTGTGTAACATGGCTGATTGCACTGCAGCCGTGTCTGGAAGAAACTACTCTCCCAGGTGTGCCTTGGATATATCTATCTATCTATGCACGCTTTTTATTTATTTATTTATTTTTTTTAAATGTATATGTCATAGGTGTCCACTTTTGTGTTAAAAACCCTACTTTATATTTTTGATGTTTGCATTTTTTCTTGAAGGGGTTGACCTATCTCGCTTTTTCAGCTCAGCTGACACTTCTGGGTTCGGTGCTGGGGGATGGGGTGAGGATGGGACGCAGCAGTGCTGTGCTGAATAAGCTCGGCTCTGATGGGTCTTCCTCCAGGGACAATACAAGCCCTGGAGACATGTGGGATGCCTGAGGGAAGCATAAGATCAGTAAAAATATACTTACCAGCTCCTGACCACCAGTACGGTTGCTGCCTGGCCACTGCTATCATAGCTGATAGAAGAGGTCGGGATTCTAGGCATCTGCTGTCAACATGACAGGGAGACAGAGGGGCCAAACTGCAAAAGAAAGCAATTTTGTTAATGCGATGCATTAGCAAAATTGCTTTCTTTTGCATTATATACGTTTAGGTGATAGGAATACCTCTTTAATAAAATTGACGGCATGCAAAGCCGTCTACAGCCATGTTTCTTGCTCTCGTTTCCCCATTTTCTCCTGGTAAAAGGTATACAAACATTTATTTAACTTTGACTTCTAAAGACCTCAATGCTTAAAAAAAAAAAAAAAAAAAAAAAAAAAAAAAAAAATTGTATATATACATATATGTCCTATGTATTTTATTTTATTTTTATTTTTGTAAAGGGTATGAAGATGTGGCAGCACACACCTTGGCATACTCGAATATACAAACTTTTTGCATACATTCCCTTAATAAAAGTCTATGGACACGTCAGGTTATACAATTGCATTGCTTACAATGTGAGTGTAGATGGGGCGTAATACTTAACTCAGTGTAGCCATACTGTATATATCCTGTAGTGATGTTAGGCACAGTCAATGCTGTGTATGCAGGTGTTTTATCTCTGCTTCTCCATAGTGGTGGAGGCCGTATATTTAAGGGGAACGCACCATAATTACTACCAATAATTAGCAGACAATTACACATAACTAGAATACGTTAACCTTCTTGCTGGGTGATAGATACTTTTCCTACGCTCTAAGGCACTGCATTTGGAGATGCTTTGGCAGCTTTGAATAACAATCTCTAATATAAAGTTACAGCTGATAGATGAACTTCTTCCAGCTTATAAAAGTGCTCACAGTTACAGGACGCTGTCAGGAACCAGAAGAGAATTTAAGGCTGTCCCAGAACTGACTACAGGCGGTAATATACTTTATCACAAAACATTTGCCCCTTTCCCCCTGTGTACAAAGAAGGCAGGACACACAATGCACCCCGGTTTGTTGCTTTTCTGGATAAGTTTTTTTTTTTTTTTTGATGCTTCAACCAGTATATGTCTGAATAATCATTAATAAAAGGTCATCGATACATAATATAGAAAACAGTCAGCTCTCAAAAAAGTAGTGTTGTCTCGAAATACAAGTGCTTGAAACAATCAGGAACAAACCCCAAAAAACATTTGTCTTAATATAAAGGATTACACAGTCTTCTCAGGATCAGGCGGTTAGTGTTCAGCCTCAGCGATGAAGTGAAATTATTCTGACAGGAGCCATAGAGAAAGTAATGCATCATGGGAAGTCTGAAGGCCTGGTCTGGCGGTGACCCCCCTGCCCAGGTGAAGGCTGTATTAAAAAAGAGACTATGGCAAAAAAAAAGAGGCAGTGCTGCAGAAAAATACATCTAATTGCCGTATTATGGCTCTGTGCAACTTTGTATAGACGTGAACTGCAGTAGTGTGTACGAGCCCTGAGACTTCCTTAGATGTCGGACAGTGTCATAGTATAAGGCCTGGGCTTACAAATCTGAGTGTGTTATGTGCAGAATATGATGTAGATTCACTGAAAAGGGCAAAATCCACAGTGAAAATAAGCAGACAACACAGGTCTGTTTCAATGTGGAAACTATGCTACTATGTTCCTGCACAAATCAACAGGTATCTCACAGTATTCAATCCAAATCATGACAAGAAACCACTGTGTTACACTGAGTAATTGTGTAGCCACTTACACTAATGAACGGGGAACCAGAAGCCCGCAGTCGCAGAGTCCATTTTGTCCCTATTCACTTGCATTAGTGGTAGACTTGCACAATCACTAAACACAAGATATTGGTTTCTGGTCACAAACCACAGTTAAGTCCTAGGCATACACAATGTGTAAACCCGGCTTTACTGCAGCTTATGATGGTGATATGTTATATACACACACATGCCCATACATACCCTGGATTTTGCCCTTTCAGTCTATGTTCACTCACCGTATTTGGTCTATTTTTAAGCCATAAAATAGCCAGTTTATTGTTACAAAAAAAAAAAAAAAAAACACCTCCGTGGAAAAATTGGTGGCAATTCCCATTAAGTAAAGTTAAATTATATATATTTTTAAATATTACATAAAAAAATTATATATGTATTTTTTGGGCTGTTTACGTGTCAAAAACATTGATTATTTTGAACATTTTTATCCCAAGAAGGGCGGGTTAATAAACTGCATAACACCATTTACTATAAAAAAAATTACAAAATTGTTTGAAAAACAAACAAAACTCAAAAACAGACCAAATTGTGACAGACAAGGCAATGAAAATTTTCTGAGAACTTTTGATTAAAAAAAAAATTGCCTTTTTGAGGTTTAAAATATGGAGCAAAAAGTGAGTGTGCACATAGCTGCAACGTATGAATGCAAGTAGAAAATCCTCAAAAAACAGCGTGAAAAAGAAAAAAAAAGAAAAAAAGTGTAGTTTTTTTTCCTGTTGCATTGTACTGTTGATTGTAGCTAAACTTCCCTGTTGGAATATTGTAGTGAGACTCCATAAATAACAGTGTGCGGCTGCTTCCGCCTCCTTCCCTGTAGTGTTCATCCCCTCCCCATATTCTATTCCATAACCTGCAGATATAATTTCACTTCACTCTGATAAAATGAGGTTTGTATAAAAAATATATCTAAGACGTAAAAGGACATTTTTGTAAGTTAACATAAAAAAAAACTAAAAATAATATAAAAAAAAAAATTATTGCAAAATAAGCCATCTCTCTTTACTAAACTAAATCTTTGTATTAGTACAGTACATAGTTTTCTTAAATACACTAGATATCTTATCACAAGGGCTGGTTTATAGACTGCCGTACCGATTCTTTGTGTCTTCTTTTTAAAATAGTGTTCTGGACTATAAAGATTAGCTAAAAACTGGGGAAAAAAATCCTAAAAAAACCCTCCCGCCTCATTTTAGGCACATCTGAAGAATAGAACATTTGGTTTTGAACAGAAAATTTTTTTTTTCTTCTTTTAAATAATTTAGGTTCTTACATTCGTCCTTCTGCGTTTCCCTCAGGTAGTTAGAAAGGTTTTATAACGTCTGTGTACATTCATACATTTTTATGTAAATCCTTTAAAGGCTCTATATTTTTTTTTTCCAATGATCTTTTTTTCCTCTTAAAATTTCCTTTACACATTTTAACAATTGGCCGCATACTCAAAAGTCTACTTTAAGTAGCTGCGGCCCCAATAACCATGTCACTGCTGGAGAACCGTGCTGCGCGATCGCTCTGCAAGGCGACAGCAAGTCTTCCCCGCACCGGAGTTTGACTTTTTTTTTCCGCCCCTCTTGGTTATTTTTTTCTTTTTTTTTTTCTTTTTTAAGAAATCTTTACAAACTGTAATGTTTCACAGATACAATTAATTTATAAACATATTAGAAATGACGTCACGGAAATAAACAGAGCGGAGTAACGCTGGGTGGCCGTAGGCGCTGCCACTAGTGTTGAGGTTTAGTCAGTGTCCGTTGTGAAGTTTTTTTTTTTTAGTGTGTGTCTAGACGTAGTGTATGGAGTGAACTGCAGAGTCTACATTCATTCCTTTACCAGCCTGTAGATATGGTGCTGTGCTCCATGTTCGCTGTTTGACACTTCAAATACACATGCCATACACAGTAGAGTTTCCTGCGTATCCCTGTTTGTTACAACCTGGAAGTGCAAAGAAATAAAAAACGTGATTAGTGTTAAATAGTGTAATGATTCCCGCTGTCTGCCCGCTCCGTGGAGAGGGTGGATACAGCGGGAGGACCGCCTGGAAAACTGGGATACAGCCATAGCCATAGGCTGTATCCCAGTTTTCCAGGCGGTCCTCCCGCTGTATCCACCCTCTCCATGGAGCGGGCAGACATCGGGAATCTGATGCCAAGCTTTCGGGTTCATACGAACCCGAACCTCGGCAGTTTCTGACCATCCCTATTTAGGACCACAGGATTTTTTTTATTTTTTTAGTTTTTGTGTTGTTGTAACTTTCTGCCTAGTTGTATGAGGGCTTGTAATTTTAATGCCTCCATTCTATAGAATAGCAGGTAGAAGATTTGTCTAGCTCACTGACACTGAGAAATACCTGATGGTGTCTCTGCAGTATTGTTCCATATTTGTCTTCCCAGGGGGCAATGTTCCTAGATTCACTAATGTTGAGAAACACGTGATGGGGTCTCCACCATATTTTTGCACTATTATAATGTAGACTGCACTGACGACTGTGCCCTCTAGTGGTCATGTATGTGTAAAGACAGGCAGATTCTCATATTGCACACGATACCAGGTAATAACACACAGGACTGTACATACCAACAATATAGTGAAATTTTCCAATACACTATTCATCATGTATTTCTCCGGTAAGTGTTTCAGTTTGTGGATAAAGTTAATCATATATTCACACATTGGAGAGCGGTTTATCCTGTACACAAATCGACCATTCTCGAACCTCGCGTATTCTGTCTGCGGACGAGAAACAGAAGCGGTAAAACATTTTATTAAAGCCGAACTTCGTCTACTGGCTGTATATGAGATCTTATAAAAAATACACTACAAAAATATTAAGGTATACTGATGGACGGCTTATCCTCAGGATAGTCCACCAATGGCTGATCAGTTACTGAACACTGCGGCGTCTGGCTCTGTACTCTGCCTTTATACCTGGATGCTGCGGCTAGGTGTCAACAACCTGACAACCTGCTAGTGACAGCCATGGGCATAAATGCCAAGCTAGTCCCAATGCCTGTTACTGACCACAGCTGCATACTGGAGAAACCAGTCCAAGCCCACTCTATACTTCTTATGCTATTCAGGATAAGAAAAACATAGCTACTTTCTTCCAAAAACAGAGCAAAACCTCAGGTTCTGTGTTGTATTACACTTCAGTTCTATTTACGTCAACAGAACTGAGCTGCAATACTATGCACAAACTAAGGACAAGAGTGGCGCTGTTTCTAGAAAAAGCATGCTTAAAATTTCTAATTCTGGATAACCTTAAAAGTGGTAAATAGTTTTGCAAATACATTCATTTAGCAAACTTGCCGCCTTCTCCTGATAGGCTACTGTTTGCTTCTCATTGTTCAGAGGTCCTTGACTAGGTTACTGACCACCACTCTGCTCTAAAAGCAGTGGTTTGGTTGGTGCGTATATATGTCTAATATATGAAAAGAGATACACTGTACAACATAAATACTATAGCTATGTACACACCAGTCAGGCCACTGCTTTTAGAGCAGAGTGGTGGTCGGTAATCTAGATAATGATCTGTAAACAATAGGATGGAAAGAGGGGCGTATCAGGAGAAGGAGGCAAGTTTGCTAAATTAATGTATTTGCAAAACTATTTAACCCGATGAGCCCTAACAAGTTAACTGAGATGGGACTACCCCTTTAATGCTGCACTATTAGTGCCAGTAGTGATGTTAGCATTATGTCATGTTAGATCAGGCAGAACCCCGGTTAATATTCTATACCTTTAAGTTTATGTACAGGACGCCACAGGTCACTATTTTAATGTTTTTATGACAGTTTTGCCAAAAAATTGTTGCAAATTTGTGATCAATTGCTTACTTGCCCAAAAATTTGCAACTTTTCCTGTGTTTTGTGCAAAAACGTGACTGTAAGACCAGTTTCCTGCTGCAGGCATTAATAAATTCCCTATAGTGTTTACATGGTAAGTGGCACTATTGGTCATGTGCCGGAGCCTCGGGCTGCACTTACCTCCACCTTTTCCACCACTTGTTTCCCGAATGAACAGACTTTAGTGGAGCAGGTGATGGTCATGTTCTCTGAGCTTTCATACTGACTTGTTACACCATAAAATGCCCCCGCGTCATCCTGGATATTGCAATTAAGATCGGCCTGGGGGGGAAATTTGGAGAAATTAAGATTGTAGATTGTGAATTAAGGGATGAGAGAGAGACAGCAGATCTCAGATATACAGCACTGTCATATATCAGTGATTATAGAGCCGGTTATCTGACACACAGAGCTCCCCTAACGTGTCATGTATAGTATGAGGCTGTGACTCACTCAGCACAATAATTAATATATAAGACTACTACAATAAAGCTGTATTAGTCAAGAGCTGCAAGATGAAACCGACTCAATAATAGAGTCACAGGTTCTTTCAGGACATGTCTGCGTGATCAATAGCCTGAATAGTTGTGTTTGGTCCATGAGGGTGGGGAAGCGTGTCAGTAATCTCTGTGATGTTGTCATCACCTTATTACCACATCAGGTAATACATGTATACAGTGCTGGGCGCACACAAGATGTTTGTGAAATATACAATTTCCTTTCCAAGAAATGCCAGATACCAGTTTTACAAGTTAGTCTAATATTTGCAATTTTATGGGACCTGCAATTGTTAAAAGTTGTGCAAATCTGTTATCCTTGATGGATGTCTGTTTCTTTATGTCATATGTCATGCCAATTACTGTACTATTGCCCGCATCTACCAGGCATTTGTTATACAGTTTCCTTTCATTTAAAAATTCTAATGAAATCTGAATTAAAAAAAAAAGTTTGCAAATTTTTTCATGTGACTCAACTGGGGAAATAGTAGTATAACAATGTCCTATACAGAAGATTGTCCTGCAAGAAACATCTATGAAATACTGATCAATAACCATTTAATGGGTGCAAGCAAAAAAAACAAACAAAAAAACCCACAATGATCTGCAACCTGTGTTAAAACTACTTCTCCCAGCATGCTCCGCCAGCCTACAGCTTTCATTGCATGCTGGGAGATGTATTTGTGCCACAGGTTGGGGATTCCTGCTGTAAATCAGACAATAAATTGCACCATCTATATTCTTTCCAGCAGGGGGCGCTGCAGTTCTTTTCTAGAAAGCAAATGCACAGACACACTGACTGCATACAGACGTCTATGGAGAGTAATCTCTTCATCTGCAGGACACAATATGTGTCTATCTTCATTAGGAAGCTTGTCGGAATATCACATAGTAACTATTATTCTGTGTATATTCTACCTCTAGCATTTGGGGATGTATCAGCAGACCGAGTCCTATATACAACTGATGACTTTATGTTACACTAATACACTGGGGTTCACCTCCAGATTGTTTAGACTGGATGCAACTGCAGCTGTAAGAAGCATTAGCTCTGTACTAAATTATAGTGTTTATTATTATAAAATTACTTTTACTATTCTTTTCATTTGTTTTACTATGTTGTATAGGCAAGAACATACTGGAATGAGGCTAGCTGGTGATAGACAATGATCCCTGCTGAGGGTTTCCCCATTATAGCAGTCCTTGCTGACTGTTTCCACTCTTTCCCCCCTCCACACTTTCATAGTACAAGCAGCAAAAAAAAAAAAAAAAAAAATCTATCAGTAAAGTTTTGTTTTGAAGCTTAGTTCTGATTATATAACCATAGGTGGCGCTATAGAGTTAGGCTCATTGTCCAGATCAATACATTATATTTCAGAAGTATAGAAAACCAGAAGGGATCGTCACAAGATAAAAGTGAATGAATATTTGTTTCTTTCCTGCAGGAGAAATCTTTCTTCTCTTCCCAGACACAAAAGCTAAAGTGGGCCGCAGCCCCTGGCCCTGCGGTGAGTGGTTTGGTGGATTGCACCTGCTGGGTGGACAGGCGGGGAGTGTATGAATGTGAGGCACAAAGCGGAGGGGCTGCAGGCCGCACGTCTCACCTATGGCCCAATTACTCTTCTCTGTGATTACCGGTAATTGCAGGAAAGCGCATCTCCCGTTTCTTTTGATACTAAGGCACTTTACGCCGGGATTGGTGATGGCCAATTTATACAGAGAGAAATGGAACACCATTTAAAATGTGTCAGATTCTTCCATGCTTAAGACATATTGATTGATGGGGCTGCCTATGGTGCTAAGAAAACACACATCTGGTAACCTGTAGAGCGTCGGCGAGTGGGGAAGAATCGGGTGATAATGACTGTTCTAACAGAGAAGCAGGACATAACAGGCCCCGGGCAGCCCAACTAACTCTGCCTGCAGCTCCGCTCTTCTCTGAAATTTAAAGGCCACCGTCCTCTCTGACTGCTGATCAATTGTCTAATAAGACCGATCGGGTCAGAGCTGACAATGCCAGTAGATCCTGCAGGGGGTGGAGCACTAAGAACCTGAAGAAGTTAGTGCCCTCCAGCTACTATGTATGCAATCTGCTTTCCCTAGTGATGGGGACTTTCCATAGAAGACTAATAATACGTTGGGAAAGATATTAACACTTAGTGCAGGACATACAGCAGCTGATAAGTACTGGAAGATTGGAGATTGTTTTTTAATTGAAGTAAATTACAAATGTCTGGCACCAGTTGATTTGAAAGAAATTTTTTTGGGGGTGAACTAGCCTTATAAATCCTTATAAACATGACTGGGAATTCTGCCACTTATTATTAATATACATTGTTGGGTTCTCGAGGCTGATTGCATATCTCAGAGTCCAACTGTAAATATTTTTATCTATCGTTGCTGATCTTAAAGAGTCACTGTTAATTTGTTTTTTTTCTTTAATAAACATTGTATTCAGTTTTGTAATGTTACAAAAGAAAAATGAAATCTGCAGTCAAAACAGGTTGCAAGTCTTACATCTCAGATCGAAAAAGGGAGGACGGGAGTGCACGGTAAAGGAGGGTGTACTTTTGTACATTGCGTATTGAGTTCAGAATAGTCCATGGGCGAGGGGAGGGAGGCCTATGCGTCCCGACGTTTCGAAGGGGAGTATCCATCCAGTAGTAGAGAAAGGGCTTACAACAGTAGAGCAAATTATTATCACAATGGACTGTTGAACTCGCCTGTATATGTTATAGGTTGAAATCATCAGGCGACAATATAGTTTCCCGTCAACTCTCTTTTTTTGCAGAAATCAATAGTTCGGGCGATTTTAAGAAACTTTGTAATTGGGTTTTTTAGGCAAATATGCCATTATCTGCATTCACAAAGACTTTCCCAGGTCCCCCCTCCCCCCCTCTCCTTTCTGTCATCCACTGCTCAGAATCAGGAAATCTCAATCAGATGGATCCTGTCTGTGCTATGGAGAGGGGAGGGGGGAGGAGAGACGGAGGAGAAATGTGGCAGCAGAGAACAAAGGATTACACAAGGGGAGGGAGCTATTCAGAGGTCAGTGGTAACATCAGAGGAGAGAGCTTGGTGATGTAGCTTTAAATTAACTCTTTGTTGTCCTGTTTTGGTGCCTCATTTCCCTCTCTCCATAGGAGAACAAAGACGACAGGGGGAGAGCTTTAAACTGCTTTTTCATGATAAAAATTCATTTTTCGGCTAATAAACCCAATTAAAAAGTTTCTGCTAAAAACTTTTTTATGACAGTGACACTTTAACCCCTTGCCTCTAAAGCCTGTTTTGGCCTTAATGACCTGGCTAATTTTTTTAAATCTGACCTGTCTCACTTTATGCGCTTATAGCTCAGTGATGCTTTAACGTATGCTAGCGATTCTGAGACTGTTTTTTCATCACATATGGCACTTTATGTTAGTGGCAAAATTTGGTCACTACTTTGTTTTTTTTTGTGAAAAACATCAAAATATCAGGAAAAATTTTAAAAATTAGCATTTTATGAACTTTGAAATTCTCTGCTTCTTAAAAAAGGAAGTCATAGCACATAAATTAGTTACTAAGTCACATTACCAATATGTCTTCTTTATTCTGGCATAATTTGGTAAACATATTTTACTTTTTTAGGGTGTTACGGGGCTTAGAAATGTATCAGCAAATTATCACATTTTCATGAAATTTCCAAAATGGACCAGTTCTTTTTTTAAATGGATTTAGGAGGCTTGTATACTGGAAACCCCCATAAGTGACCCTATTTTGGAAACTAGACACCTTAAAGAATTAATCTAGGGGTATAATGAGCATTTTAACCCTACAGGGGCTGGAGGAAAGTGTTCACCATTAGGCCGTAAAAAAATGGAAAATTTAAATTTTCCAATAATATTTAGATATGTTTTATCTATGTTTAGATTAAAGTTTCTCATTTTTATTAGAACCGTGCAGTTACTAGAATACAATAAAAAAATTTTTTTACAGGTAATGCGGGGGGGTTACGGACAGTCTGGGGTGGTTATGGGCAACCTGCTGTGGTTACGGGTAATCTGGAAGTGGTTACGGACAGTCTGGGGTGGTTATGGGCAACCTGCTGTGGTTACGGGCAACCTGGGGTGGTTATGGGCAACCTGCTGTGGTTACGGGCAACCTGGGGTGGTTATGGGCAACCTGCTGTGGTTACGGGTAATCTGGAGGTGGTTCTGGGCAACCTGCAGTGGTTACGGCCAACGTGAGGGGGTTACGGACAATCTGGGTTTGTTACGGATAAACTAAAGTGCTTATATGTAATTTGGGTTGGTTACGGCAATCTGGCGTGGTTACGGGCAATCTGGAGGGGCTCATTGGCAATTTGGGTTGGTTAGAGGCAACGTGCGGCTTGGGGGGCGACTTACTGACACTTTTTATCCCCTGTCACCAATGATTTATGGTGACAGGGGATAAAAAGTGCTTCTTTGCACTGGGAACAGGCGATCAGCAGTATATAGTATATACCGCCGATCGCCTGCTCCGGGACCACAGGGGGGGGGCCCCGATCACTGCCCCATGCTCTCCGCTACCTCCGGTGGCGGAGAGCATGGGGCTTTGATCATTTATTCATTTCCATCCCTGCTAACAAACATCGTTTGTTCGCAGGGATGGGGGCGGCCATCTTGGATCTGATGGGCGCCCTGGGAGGGAGCGGGTTAGTTATCGCCCTACTAGGGGGGCTGATCTGGGGTCTGAGGGGACATTTTTCATCTCCCCCCACCGTGGATTCACGGTGGGGGGAGATGAAAGCTACCGGCGGCGCCGGTAATTCCCGGTACCGCAGATCACCGCTATAACGGTAATAGCGGTGATCTCTGGTATCAAGGACAAGGGGAGGGGGCCGAGGGACACACTTGTTGTGGCGGTGGGGGGAGGCAACGTGCTGCAGCCTCCCCCCGCCGCCCGATCTCCCCATAGACGCTGCGGTCGCATTGACCGCAGCGTTTATGTGGTTAACTGCCCGGGGGGAGCGCGGCTCCCCTCCGGGCAGAGGCAGCAGGAGGATGCTGTGTGACATAGCATCCTCCTGCTGCCCGATCTTCTATAGGGACAGCGGGGGGAGGCAGGGAAGCCATGACGTTCCTGGAACGTCATTTTGCGGGAACTACCTGTTTTACATGACGTTCCAGGAACGTCATTTTGCGGCAAGGGGTTAAAGAAGCGGTCAATTTGTTTTTCTTTTCTGTCGATATAATGTGCACTTGCCATCACTATTACTACAGCACCACCTGCTGTTTCATTCCAGCACAGCTGTATCTATTGGCTTCATTACTCTAGCAGCATCATATGACCATCTGTCTGACCCCCAGAAAATCACAGCACTTAATATGTCACAGGCTTCATGTAGGCAGCATTCGATGTGGAAATTGGAAGCAGCCCAAACAGGTAAGTACAAGGTATACACAAAAGCCTCTATGTTATTCTCCAATATGCTGCATTCTACATGCAGAAAATAAATTATTATATACACACATAATTATCCTCCAGTCACATAAAAACTTGCATTTACAATCTTCCTGGTTTTCCTATTAGCACCAAAGATGCATGAGATCCCTGTCTGTAGGAAGCAATCTCCAGAACTGTTTGCAGGACACACAGCATATTCGACGGGTGTCAGAAATAATCTCCCAGTCTGTCAGCGTAATGCGGACACATTCCTGGTAGTAACCGGCAATATGTGAATAAACACTGCTAACACATAGGAGAGGTGAAAAGTATGCACGTGTAGTCCAACCTACTGTGCCGATCCCAGGGAAGGCAGGACTACATGTACCAGGATAACAGTGATATGAGATTCACAAAAACCTGTCCATCACTGATGACCCTCACTAGTATCAAGTAATAGGTGTCACAAGGAAAGTGAAAAGCTAAAGTAAATTTAACCCTAGATAGTTGTTTTGTGTACATATATATATGTATCAGGAACTCTTGCAGCACTCAGAGATAAGGTTAAAACAAACGTGCTTTTATTCCATAAATGCCTTATTCACATGCAACGTTTCCGCTCCTCAGTGCACATTTTTAAGCAAATTATATATATATATATATATATATATATATATATATATATATATATATATATATATATATATATACACATACATACATACATACATACACATAATTAATATACTAGCATAATATTCTTACGGTAATACTAAAAATATATGTTCAATGTATTTGCACCAGGTGTTTTAATGTCTGTTCTTCAGTGTACGTACTTCGGAGCAGCTGCTAATAGACAATTCTATACAGATCGCCCCCTAGTGGTGGCAACGTGCATACGAGAGGAATAGGAGTGAGGAAATAAATATATTTGGGAAAGTAATAGAAGCTTCACTTTGAAACTTTTATAAGCTTAGCATGACTCTGGGCCAACTTACAATGTGTAGACGACTGGGTCAGAGTGTCCCTATAATGGCTGGTCCTCTGGGATTATGTAGGGATTTGTATCAACCAAAAGTGTCCAAAGGACAGAGAACCAGAGAGCAGGTGGTGGGTGGTTAAGGGTAGTCTGTCTTGGCTGATCCCTCAGAGGAGCTGCTGTAGAGCAAACTGCTGAAAAACTTCCTGCCGGCTATGCTAGAGAGGAGCCAGATCACATAAGACATAGCAGCTTGCTGAAGGCCAATCAGAGCCCATGTGAACCCTGTCTACAATGGATGGGTCACATTCTCCATCACGTAAACAGCTGCGTGCATGTGCGTCACTTACCTGGTGCACTATGGGAAGAAGACAAGATGGCGGGGGCAGTGTGATAGCCAATGTTCTGCTACAGATGTCCTGGCATCATGCGGATGCTACTGTGGCACAGACCACCTACCTAACCATTGTACAGACCAAGTGTTCAGGAATTGTTCATTGTTCAGGAATTAGGAACACCACAGGATCTGCTGCCTATACTACAGGGCTATGGGGGGACAGGTCACAGGGCTATGGGGTCCAGGCATTAGAAGGGACACATCACAGGGCTATGAAGTCCGGCATTAGAAGGAACACATCACAGGGCTATGGGGTCCGGGCATAAGAAGGGACACATCACAGGGCTATGGGGTCCGGGCATAAGAAGGGACACATCACAGGGCTATGGGATCCAGCCATTAGAAGGGACACATCAAAGGGCTATGAAGTCTGGCCATAAGAAGGGACACATCACAGGGCTATGGGGGACATGTCACAGGGCTATGGGGGACATGTTACAGGGCTATGAAGTCTGGGCATAAGAAGGGACACATCACAGGGTTACTTGGGCTATGGGGGACTTGTTACAGGGCTATGGTGTTGGGTCCTTTTTGGGGGTCACAGCGAGAGGAACAACTACACAATTATTATGTTGTAACATAATATAAACTATGTGTGCCCGTGGACCACCACAACATGGGTGCTGGAGCAGTGGGAGATTTTGTCTTATAACATTAGTTGCCAGTTTTGAAGGGCACCCTCTTTTTCTGCCTGCTCCCATCTACTGAAGACCGATGTAATTGTCCCTTTATCTCCAAAATAACAATAATAATGCACCTGAGGCCTGAAATAAAGAGTCTTTTACAATAAGGTCATCTCTTGTCTCCCGTATTGTACGTGCATCCCTCACATATCGTCTCTCAGCTCTGCCCTGTATCCCTTTCTGGTAAAAGCAATCAATGGAAGCGGCTCCTTGTCTAAATTCTGTTCCATAAATAAGCGCTACTACATCAAAAGGATGCGGAAGGCTCATTCTGATTACAAGAGGCCCCGCTCTCCGTTTGCAATGCAAATTCCTGCAAAACAAAGAAGCATCACTCCGATACAGACCCCGACACCATTGTCCTCTCCCCCATCAGGTGCTGAGCCCAAACGCTACGACTGCAGGGTGTCAGCTGCCGACTGAGGACATGGAATCCTTCATTATTTCATGGATTCTGCTTATTTTATGGAACACTTGAGTCTTTATACAATGTCTTCTGTTTCATGTATTCGTCATGTTATTAACCTTCTACATAAGGACAGTACTTCACAGCAGGAAAGGGAATCTGTGGCCCTTCAGCTGCTGCAAAACTACTATTCCCATCATGCCTGGACAGCCGAATTGTAGTTTTGCAGCAGCTGGTGGGCCGCAAGTTCCCTGTTCTCCAAACTACAATTCCCATCATGCCCTGAAAACCTTATACCATCAGGGCATGATTTGTAGGAGAGCGTCAGGTTAGGGAATGCTGTGCTACAGACTGGTGCATAATCCTTATGGCTATGGAGCAAAGAGTCCACAAGAGGTCAGCAAATCCCCAGGAACAGTCCCCGTGTCAGAGTCTCTATCCTACATAGAGAGCTCATAACCCACACAAATTACTCCTCTGTTTTACAGCTCGGTACAATATCCCTTTTGAGCCGCCATACTGTCAGCGTAGCGTGCGACCGTCAATTCGTTCCAAGCATAAATTACAATGGAGACATTTATCAGGGTCTTATACTAAATCTACCAGTATGCGGCATGGTGGCTGCTGGGTAGTGTCCACTATCACTAGTGCATTTTCTACAGGAAGATTACTTTGGTTATGGTGTTTGTGTGAAACATTACGTAGCAATTTCTATGTTTGGTTCAGCTAGAATTTTAGTAAAGTCTATAAACAGGTCAAGGCAGCAACAACAACAACCTTCTGCCCTCTAACTGTTAAACTACAATCCCTATCATGCCTGGACAGTGTCAAGCATGGTGGGGATTGTAGTTTTGCTACAGATGAAGGGTCGAAGGTTCCTGGTACCTAGTATATGCTGTGAATGTGTGACCAGTGGGGGGGCCCAACCATTGAGACCCCTACTGGTCACAAGAAAGAAGTTGTGGCTCAGCTCCTTTCATTTGCTATGGTAAATGCAAGGCCTAGACAAAAGTCTATTAAAGCATCAAAGGGCTCAGTATTCTTCAGCATACCATACCCCATTGTCTTTTATGATCGGTGGGGGTCCATCTATGTCTTTTTATTATTTTTCTGAATATCTCACATGTTTTAGTACAATGGGTGACATTTTTTAATTTTTTTTTTTTTTTTTGCAAAACATCCACAAGTAAGTTGTGGAGTTTGATTCTTGCAGGATATTTTCCCTGAGCAGAGGCGGCTCTAGGACAGGGGTAGGGAACATTGGCTAAAGCTTTAGCTGTCCATGCATGATGGGAGTTGTAGTTTTCCAGCTGGAAAGCAAAGGTTCTCTACCCCTGCTCTAGCATCATGTTTGGATAGCCGAGGCCTGAGGCAGACATATTGGTTCATTGTTATGCTCTCCCACACAATGGTATAGAGGGACGATGCCACCACTTTCACATGGGAACTCCCCTTTACGCAGAAAATGTGATACACAAGCTGATGTGTCTGGATAAAGCAACAGGTTACATAAAAATATACACGGATCGTTCAACTCACCCAGAATTTTACTAAGAAAAATGCATTTTGCGGCCCTTTTCCAAAGAGTTCCTTTAAGCCCCCTTTCTTCTCTGGAAACTTGTCGTAAATTTGGCGGATGTCTACGGGTTCGAGCAGAGGGTCACTGTACGAGTGATTGGCTTGTCCGATGTGCACAAAGAGGTGTTTGTTGTACTGCAAGAGATGAGAGGCATTGTCAGGAGCAGAAACACTGCGGGGGTGTCTATTGTAGAGCACACCATATCCCCCAAGTCACTGGGTGTGTGTGTGTGTGTGCGCGTGTGTATATACACATATACACACACACACACACACATATATATACATACATACATACACACACACACAGACAGACACACACTGTGTGGGATACATAATATTTTAATCGATCAGACATTTTCAAACACATTATATGATTACGGTGAATGAGAAAAGTAGATTAGATAAAAACTTTTTTTTAATACTTGTGTTTTTCTGGCTTCTTTGCTTTCACTTTAGGTCTCTCTAGGAACTTGTATAAGTGAACAATACATTGCAGCATTAATTTATTGCAGGACTGACAGGTCGCCTGGAACACAAGATCGCAAGCCTAGCAACCTTCATAACCCCCAACTATTAACTTAAAGTTAAATCTTTCCAATGAACTGGTGTCAGGAAGTTATACAGATTTGTAATTAACTTCTATTTAAAGGGGTTATCCAGCACTACAAAAACCATGGCCACTTTCCCCCTACTGTTGTCTTCAGTTTGGGTGGGGTTTTGAAATTCAGTTCCATTGAAGTAAATGGAGCTTATTGCAAACCACACCTGAACTGGAGACAACAGTAGGGGGAAAAGTGGCCATGTTTTTGTAGCGCTGGATAACCCCTTTAACAATCTCCAGTCTTCCAGTCAGGGTGGATAAAAATCAATGATTTTTTTAAAAAAATCAAAAAAATCGGATTTTTTTGATTTAAATCGGATTTTTTTGATTTAAATCGGATTTTTTTCAATAAACTGCTTTTTGAGGAAAATATTTTACCATCCAAAGGTTCTTCCATCATGAGATAAAGCTGAGTTGTTTAACTCAGTAGAATAAAGGCTGTATATGTTCTCAAATGTTACAACATGAACAGAGTTGAGAAAAAGACCTTAATCCTATTGTTCTACAAACCTATGAATACAGAATCATCCCCTTCAGTACCAAGTCCAAGAAGTTAGACAATATGTTTCTGATTGTTTGGACTATTTTTTTTTTTTTTTTTTTTTTGTTTAGCCAAATTAGTTAACATGGATGTTTGTTTAAGCAAATAACGTATGCTGTAATGTTGTTATTGTTTCAGTTGAATAAATCCATTTAAATTGTTATTAAGTTCAGGATTATTTTTCTCCTTCCTAAGTACAACAGAACAGTGGTGTCCAAATATGAATGATTAACCCATTAAACTGGGGAGAAAAAAGTAATATAAAAAGTGATTCTAAAAATCTTCATCTACTTGCATGTTAAAGTAGCAAGAACTAGTTTAGGTAGAAACTTTGATTTAAATCACTGATTTAAATCAAGCCTTCCGGACTAGTGATTTAAATCGTGATTTAAATCGTGATTTAAATCAGTTTGATTTAAAACAAATCCACCCTGCTTCCAGTACTTATCAGCTGCTGTATGTCCTGCAGTATGTGGTGTATTCTTTCTAGTCTCACACAGCGCTCTCTGCTTTCACCACTGTCCATGTCAGGAACTGTCCAGAGCAGGAGAGGTTTTCTGTGGGGATTTGTTAATACTCTGGACAGTTCCTGACATGGACAGAGGTGGCAGCAGAGAGCACTGTGTCAGACTGGAAAGAATACACCACATCCTGCAGGACATACAGAAGCTTATAAGGACTGGAGATTTTTTAAAATAAGTCAAATACAACTTTCCAACTCCAGTTAATAGATTTTTTTTCCCCACTGCAGTACCCCTTTAACTAACCACTCTGTTTGCACCTAGATGCCACAATCTCTATATACGCATGTAAGGACAATTTTGGCCACTGTTATGTTAGGGGGAATGTTCTATAATAAACTCGAGTAGTATATCAGAACGTCTCACAGAATCACTAACACTTTCAGGGCAGATAGGAGTGAATGACACAGGTGTGTATCACTAAATAGCCGCTCTTTAGACCCGGTGTGAGACGTTCACGTTACACTAATAAAACATTAACTCCAGTACACGGCGATCCATCCTGAAGCGGAGCCCTGTGGACAATTCCCAGGAATCCAGTACAAATCCTTGTCGTTTATGGATTAGCTGCGGCGTGGAGCAGAGTTAGATGCATGACTGAAACCCTAAATGAGCTATTTTCACAGCTCCTCCTCCATCTGCTGCTCCAGTTATATAGTAAAAATCAATTGGACTTGCTTAATATGATCTTTCACTAGGAAATGCACGGTTCCTCTGTGTAACGTAAACCTGAAAACTACAGCAGAGCGGTAAGAGAAGAATCTGAGTCTGAGTGAGTAATAAACACTCAATCCATTCCAAACCAGCGTTACCCAAATAGTGGCTCTACAGCTGATGCAAAACTACAACTCCCAGCATGCCCTGATTTCTTCATGAGTGCATTCATTTAAACAATGATCTGCAACCGGTGATTCTACAGCTGCTACTTAAGTCAGCCAAGTGGCAGAAAATTATATTGCTTTCTAATTTACTTTTAATCAAAGTCTCCAGTATTCCAGTACTTATCAGCTGTTGTATGTCCTGCAAGAAGTGGTGTATTTTCTTCAGTCTGACACAGTGCTCTCTGCTGCCACCTCTGTCCATGTCAGGAAATGTCCAGAGCAGGGGAGTAGGTTCTGACATGGACAGAGGTGGCAGCAGAAAGTATTGTGTTAGAGTGGAAAAAATACACTACTTCCTGCAGGGCATACAGCAGCTGAAAAGTACTGGAAGACTGGAGATTATTAAATAGAATTTACATATCTTATAACTTTCTGACAACACTTTATTTGCAAGAAGAAAAAAACATTTAACCATAGTACCCATTTAAGTACAACTCCCAGCATCATTTGGGGCATTCAGGTAGTTGTAGTTTTGCAACAGCTGAAGAGCCATAGAACACTGACCTACAGTCACCACTAGGGGATGCTCACTGCATACAGAATTTCTATAGATAACAATGACAAGTACTGTATACAGAAATCAAATCTCACACCATTGGGCTTCCTAAGGGTTCCTTAACCATACCAGTAAGTTTGTATACATTTTTTGTATTACCAACCAATAATCCAGAACATTCAAATAAGACATTTCATGTACTAGAGATATTCCATGTATAGTTTTTCTTTGAGCGTATTCTTTTAAAAAAACAACGTCACACTACATACAGAATGCCTAAAAGGTGCTAAAGCTTATAGGATTCTGTAAGTCGTCTATAGGACCATGTGAACCCTACTAAATGAGTGGAGAAGTGAGTACATGTGTGCATATCTACTCTACTAGCTTACAGCCCATGCTGCGGGATGATGAAGGGGAAATGTGTGAAAGTCTATGCTGACAGCAGGCTTAAGTAATGCTCAATGTCAGTCAGCAGCTGCAAAGCCCAGTAACACAATATGTGGACCACAGAGAGAAAAAGGGACTTTCACCCTTCAGAAACAATACATACATGTATGCAATATAGAACACATATGTATAAAAAAAGAAAAATTACAACACCTCAAAAGAAGAATGTGTGACTAATAAATAGTGGTACAAATCCAGACACAGACCTTTTAAGAGTTAGTCCTAGAATATACGTCCCTGCTTGTTCATGTTCTGCTGGTAAAATTAAATATTGGGATGAGGTCCCTGCTTGTTCAGTATCTGATATTCACCACTGTCTAAGCAGAGTGTGAACAAGCAGGGAACATGTTCCACTGTAAAATATACCGGAGTACAAAACCTTGGCATACTTGGAGTAGTGCCCTGCTTATTCAGTGTCTGCAGCAGGGAAGACATTACAGTATGAAACCACTGAAGATGCAGTAAATTCATTCCTATATGCACAGATCTTATGTAGACACTGAACAAGCAGGGAACTCATTCTAGCATACAATTAATCCGAATAAGACCTGGGCAGACACTGAACAAGCAGAGAACTCAGTCTGACAATATCTTGGTGACTTCATACTAGAAAGGAGAAACAATTACACTGAAGTTCTAGATTCGCTCAGTAACCCGTTCCATGCGTTACAGGATCAGCTTGCTGACTGTTTCCAGTACTACTCGTCTATACACTGTAATGCATGTACAGTATACATACACTCACTAAAATCATAAATAATTAACCTCCTACAAAAGCAATAATGCACCGTATGAGAACCGTAAAAGGTGACTAGACCAGGCAAGTGCTCTGCCTACTAAGGCATTTAATAAATATGATTCCAGGATGAGACACAACAGATCTGTGACCCTGACAGACAAGGCAAGAAAAGGAGTGTCAGATATCCCAGCCTTGCATGTGACTAATCCCACCACTCTCAAAATAGCTGTGCATGAGTCCAGGCCATTTAAAATAGTTGTTATAAAAAGGCAGACTTGTCCTACTATGGCCCTATGGGGGTCTGCGGCCTCGTGCCCCCCGGCCTCTGTCTGAAGGAGTTCTGACAGCTCACTTTACATGATGGCTAAAGACCAGGATAACCGTGTAAAGGAACGCAGCAGACGCTGGCACCCGGGGGGTTAACCTTAAACACCGCACATTGTCTGATGGGGGGAAAAATGAATATTTAATGCTATCGATCTATGTCAAGTTAAAGGGTCTCCCTATTCATCTAAATGAATGCCATGTGATACTCCATTCTCTCTGCAGCAGAACTGCCAGACTTGTCATGGCTGATTTTTGAAAGAGGTGCTGCAAGCGGGACCCGGGATGATCAGCTGGGGGCCACATTCTGAAAGGGGTAGATGACTGTCAAGAAACCTACCAAGGTACAACACATGCTCAGACCCTTAAAGGGGGCTATTAGAAAATGCAGGGTATTCCTATATGCTAATATGAGCGGTCAGCGTTATTATGGGAGCCTACGTACGGGTATACGGAATTGCCGGAGGTTCCACAAGCTCCCATTATAATTATAGCAAAATGCTAAATCTGTTGGCGCATATAACTATTACTATAATTAAAGGGGTTAACAAAAAAAATAAAAAATCTTTTAAAATCAACTGTTGCCAGAAAGTGCCAGAGATTTGTTATTTACTTCTATAATCTTCCAGTAGTTATCAGCTGCTGTATGTCCTGCAGGAAGTGGTGTATTCTTTCCAGTATGACAAAGTGCTCTCTGCTGCCACCTCTGTCCATGTCAGGAACTGTCCAGAGCAGGAGAGGTTTTCTATGAGGATTTGCTGCTCTGGACAGTTCTTGACATGGACAGAGGTGGCAGCAGAGAGCACTGTGTCAGACTGGAGAGAATACACCATTTCCTGCACGATAAACAGCAGCTAATAAGTACTGGAAGACTGGAGATTTTTTTATAAATTACACATCTCTGGCACTTTTTTGCACCAATTGATCTGAAAGAATTTTTTTCTTGTGAATTACGCCTTTAAGTAGACTGCTTGTGTTAGCAAGTTATAGCAGAGATAAAGGGGTAGAGTGTGCACTGCTGAGAGCGTCTGCCTCTACATTCTAGTGATCAGCAGGGGTCTAGCTCAGCTCTGACACATCCATACATTTCTTTATAGTATTGGGGTCATGTGACTTATGATCAGCCTCCACCCTAACGTCCAGATTTTAAATTGTACTCTGTCCCTTTTAAATGTGTTATTAATCCCATAATGCATCAGCACAGCATTATATAGGCATCTAAAGCCAGTACAATCTCTCTCCTGGGAGGACAGGGTAATACTTCTCATCTATGTAACTAATGGTAGTTTTTATCTCCCCCTGTAAATCGCTTGTGTGGAACAGTCCATGCGGTTTTATCATACAGAATGTTCTGGTGGCTAAGATAGGGACCACTATTGAGAGCACAAAACACATATGTAATTCCCATGGGGTCTTCATGAGATCACATGACCCGACTGATAGAAAGGAATGACTAAATGAGGTAATACTAGCTGATATATACTAAGTGTGAACTAAGTCCAGTGTTATATAAAGCTTGTCAAGGAACCTACCAAAGAACAGCACTCGCTAAAACCTTCAAGGGCACTGACTTCTATGAGACAACCTCTGCAATGTCAAGCAGGCAGCAATGTCAGTCTGAGACACTGTAGATGCCATACACTATAGAAAAAACAACTGCCTAAGCTGTATAAAACTATATATGCTATCATGTAAAAAGGAATGATCCCATTCACTGACTGCAACCAGATACTGTGAAACTGAGGGAGGAACTAGAACAGAGTCTATTAGAAAGTTGCAAAACTTTTAAACTCGACAATGAGTAGGCTTTATCTACTGGAAAATCCCTTTAAAGGTATAATTTGAGATGAAGCTGTGAAGTATTGGCGCCTTGCAGTGCTGTCTGCTTTACATCTATAACCACCAGGGACCATATAAAATGTCATTGCGGAGTTTGTTAGGCAAGTTTCCATTAAACATATAGAACTAGGAGAAGAGGGAAAATTACAATTGTGCTAAAGGAATTATTAACACATTTTGGCGGCTCCTCCACATCTCTATTTTAGCACACTGACTAGAATAAGATTTTGAAACACATGAAAAAAAAAAAACATAAAAACCATAGCGATGACAAGAAGAGACGTGTCAGCAGATGATGGACAGGACTCTCTGGAATGCTCCTGGAATGAGATATTCTATATGCCATCTACACTAGCATACCTAAAGACAGCTCTTAGATCACGCTGCAGCTGCCGGCCCAGCCTGCCAAAAAGACAGGTGCCGGCACACAGCTTTCCCCACGCAGGAATCCAGCTTCTCAGAAAAGAAGAATGAGTCAAATAGGCAGCGTGACCCTGTCTAATAGGACAGGGACGAGAAGCAGGTAGTATGTGCAAATAGACTAACATTAACACTGCAAGACCCCTTATTATAAAATATTCTGGATTATTGGACCACTGTAAGAAAGTATATACAATTATCTGTGTTTCCCTTCACATTAAAGGGATTGTTCACCTTGGTTTTTTTTTCAAATCAACTGGTGTCAGAAAGTGCCAGAGATTTGTAATTTACTTCTATTAAAAAAAATCTCCAGTCTTCCAGGACTTATCAGCTTCTGTATGTCCTGAAGGAAGTGGTGTATTCTTTCCAGTCTGACACAGAGATGTCTGCTGCCACCTTTGTCTACGTCAGGAGCAAATTCCCGTAGAAAACCTCTCCTGCTCTTCAAAGAATACACCACTTCCTGGAGGACATACAGCAGCTGACAAATACTGGAAGTGTTGAAATATTTTAATAGAAGTAAATTACATATCTCTGGCACCAGTTGATTTGAAAGAAAAACATTAAATGGTGAACAACCCCTTTAATATCTGATGGTGAACAGATAGAAAGATCTTTACTTACTGCATCTGGATCCCGCTGCTGTTCTAGAAATGCTGAAAATTCCACCAATCGAAGCTTGGTTGTGCCGATGGAACGTCCTTGCCATGCAGGGACTGATGAGGCAGGGGGTACAGAGGGCTCAAAGCCTAGAAGACAGAATATGTATGCTGGTAATAATCAGGAAACTTAAGCTGGCCAAATACATTAGTTAAGTGTCAGCCAAAACCACGGACTTCGGCAGCAACTGCCAACCATCTTATATGCCTTTAACACCTTAATAAACTACTGAATGTAGGGGACAGATGCAGGATCTGACTACACAGTCTGTAGTCTGTTTCCCTGGAGATATGCATATGTATGCATAGGGGCTGTATAAATTTTAGCCAAGACCTATTGTATAATTTTTTTTAATTTAAATGCATAAATCCTTCACATAGGTAGGGCACAATCCATTCAGATACATCTTACCTCAACCTGTTTGCAAACTACAATTCTTAGCACGTCTACGGCTCTCATAGCATGCTGGGCATTGTAGTTTCACAGGTTGGGGACCAATGAACTTGGCTGTATTGGCTGCAGGACTGCGTGATCTTGAACAGACAGCGAGGTCTGCACTAATACAGTCCCTTCCTCCAGGATGTCAGACTGCCCGGTGATTGTGAGCAGGAGAGTGCACCCGCCATCTCTCTCCTTCAGTGTAATGTTTTACCCCAGCGGCTTCATTAAATTTTCTCAGAGGCGCACCTGAGCTCAGCGTCCCTGGAGGACACCAGTAGGAATTTAAGCTTTTCTTGAAATGACTGCACTGGAAGGAAAATATTTCAACAAGAATTCTCTTTGGTACAAGAAGTGTGTACAGTCAGCGGGATTAAAATAATCTTCTGTATATGAATCAGCAGAGGATCGGCCGCGGCTCCTCGGATATTTACATATTACACTCCTGAGTGACAGGTCTGTATGTAACGCAGAAGTTACCTGTAAGAGGAGCTGGGACCGTTGGCTGGATGGGATATGTTTGCTGGACAAATGGCTTGACGCTGGAATAGAAACAGAATACAGATATTAATATTAATGTATATTTGTCAGGTTTTCAATAGAGTTACAGTTATCTATTTTTTACACCTTTAAGATCCCTGCTAATGGTTATTCAGTAGGAGACCTCATTGTTCACATTCTTTACTTTTTTACATTTTTACTTTTTATTACTGGGGGGAAAAAAAAGTATTTGTAGAAATGGAAATACCAACTTAAATGGGTTTTCTGGTGCTTTTATACTGATGATGGCATATCTTTAGGATCTGTGGTGGTCTGACTCCTGCCACCCTAGAGATGAGTTGACAGAAGGGACCATGTTGCTTCATTACCATTTAGGAGTGGCTATGCCTGGTACTTGCAGCTCAGCCCTATACAAGTGATTGGGTTTTAGCTACATGTAGTACCAGACACCACCACTACCAAATGTATGGCGCTGCACCTGGTAATGATGAAACCGGAGCACTGACCCAGATGTGGTAAATTCAACCAGCTGGTTCCTGGAGTCGGACAAATATCAAATTGATGGCTTATCTCAAGGATAGTGCATCAATAAGGACAGCACGGTGGCTCAGTGGTTAGCACTGGGAGCCTAGTCTGTTAGCCTTGCAGCGCTGGGGTCCTGGGTTCAAATCCCACCAAGCGCAACATCTGCAAAGTGTTTTTGTGGGTTTCCTCCGGGTACTCTGGTTTCCTCCCACACCCTATTGGTGACAGGGAGCAATAATTGGCAAAAAAAAAAACCGATGTGAAGTGCTGCGGAATCTGTGTGTGCTATACAAATAAAAAAAGCAAAGCAAAAAGCATCAATACTGAAGACCCCTTTAGCTAGGTAGTGCTAAAAGCTGACCATAAACAAGAGAGGCAGATATACAAGACCTCCTCAGAAAGTAGGATCATGGAGATGTGTGAGACCATTCCTTGGATTCCATTTCTTGCAAAAACAGCACCACCCCAGTCCTCAGGGTGTGTGTGGTATCACAATTCTACTACATTCATATCAATAAACTTTAGCTACAATGCCGCAGCCAACCTGAGGTTGAGCGAGGTGCCGTTTCTGGAAGAAAGCCTCCATGTTTTTTTGTTTGTTTGTTTTTTAAAGCCCAGACAACCCCAATAATCTGGTAGTATTACTTCTGGATACACCAATGATGTATGTGTATACAGGGACGTCATGGACTTACTCTTGTGAAGAGCCTGGCTGCCCTGTCTGAAGCATTCCTGGCCAGTACTGTAAACAGAAAGAGACGGATGTCACTATAGTCATTTTTAAACTTTTTTTTTTCCCTTTTAGATTACATTACATTTTTCAGTCCAATGCATCTAAATTAAATAAACTAATAAACCATTTCTGTGTACGATGCTGCGAATACAAGTGTTTAGTATAAGCCCTACACACAAACCATGTGTACAGCATAATCTATAGACAGCAATACATAATCGATCCACTTCTAGAATATTTTCTAAAGATTCACAACTAGAGAGGAGAGGAAGCTGTCCCGAAACCACAACTCCGAGCATGCCCTGACACAGACACAGGCTGGGAGTTGTGGTTCCCCCATGTTGCAGGCGGCTGACACTTACCCCAGGGGCAGCAGGAAAGGCCGGACGAGGAATCCCTGGTAGTCCCAGCTTGTTGTGAATGGCGGTGGCGGACACAATCTGAGCAGAGGACATGGCTGCCATGTGTTGCAATGCTTTGTCCTTGGCGGTTTGATCCTTTAATATAACATTTGGCATGCGGTTATTGAACTCTGTGCGGATAGTCGGAGGTTGTGCAGCTACAAGCGTGAGTATTAAACATAGGAAGCCTCATAGGGAAATGGTAATGGCAGCATGCAGCTATGTGGAACCCGATGACTGTGCCACTACCCCAACCTGTGACTCTCCAGAAAAACTACAGCTCCCATCATTCCCTGTCAGCCTTTGACTGGGGCATCGTCTGTCTGTTTCCTAACCCATGACTGTTGCAAAACTTCAACTCCCAGCATGCATCAGGACATTAAGGGAGTTGTGGTTTTGAGACAGTTTGGGAATTACTGCCCCTTGGTTAATACTTGCTCTCTGTTTCTCCATCGCCCACTAGCTTCACGTATAGAATGTCGTGTTGATATCGATGTCACGCCTTGTGGCGGCCATGTTGAAATCACATGACCTGTTGCTGGAGAACAGCCAATTGGTAAGGTTGCATAGAAATTTGCTGCTTTTAGACCCCTCATCATAAAAATCTTTAATTCACTATAAGCTGGTGCCGTCCACTCGGTATGACATTGGCAATGCTTACAGTCAATTCCAGAGTTGTGAAAGGGGACAGATGCGTGTATGGGTCCCAGCACAGGATTCTTGTGTTTCATGATCACTATGGGAGTACAGTCAATGTTTTACATTTACAATGACATGATCAAGTACATTAGGACCCTTAGTTCTAGCACAGCGAGGGTCCCATCACATAAGCTGACATGACTGTCTCATGTATTATCATCATAATATGTTATACTATGCTATGGCATAGTAAACCGGTCTGCTCAGCGGTGGTCCGACTGCCAAGACCCCTGCCGTTCCAGAGAACAGGGGCATCAGTCCCGGGTAGAGCAGCGGCCATTCATGCAAGGTTGATCTTCATTAGTTGATAGTAGGTACAGATACAGCAGTGTGAATGCTAGATACAGAGCTGTGCACCCCCATTCTTGGAAACAGTGGGGGAGGTTCTTTAGCGGTCAGACCACCAGTGACCATATTTAAAGTGTTCCTGTCACTAAAACTTGTGACATGACAAATGTTTTGATCTGCAGAGGTTTGGGTGTTCAGGCCCAGAGCTGGGAGAAGAGCCCTGCAAAATGCTTCACTCCTGGGTTTGCTGCAGGAGATGACTTATATAGACTATAGACTTATGATGGAAGCCATCTCTAGCAGCAAGATGGCAAAAACTTTACAAAACTCTTGTCAAGTCTCTATAACCTTTAAAAAATTTCACAAAAATTTCAAAAAACTCACAGTGCCCCTTTAAGACATATTTACTTAAAAAAAATGGTGTGCATCTTTAGATCAGGCCACTACATATAATTTCAGTCCACAAAGAAATGTAGCTGTCAAGATGCCTTTATAAGTCAGTCAGTCGCTGATTCCTAACCTTTAAGATTTTTTTTGATCAAGAAACCTATTTTCAGCTGTATAATAAACAAACATTCTGGTGAATAAAGTTATTCTGCTACCTATGTCGTCTCTCACTTTCCTTCTGCTTCGGATGCAAACTGTCTGCTCTGTTGTCTTCCTTGTCCCATTTCCTAGTGTACTTCCTATCTAGGGTACTTCTTTTTTCAGCTGTACACTCTAGCCAGGAATTTAACCATGTGTAGCGAGAGACTCCTGTGGGTGTAGTGGGTGAAATTTTCAGTCAACAAGGTATAGTGGGAGTGAAACAGCTGAATTCCGAGCTAGAATATACAGCAGGAACTGGAAGTCCAATGCAGAAAGTTGCAGACAGCTTGCATCAGGAGCTGAAGAAAAGCACGTAAGGCCACAGAGAGGTAGTAAAATAACAAATGTTATTTATCAGCCCATTGAAAATATGGTTTCATGGTCATAGTGAAAAAAGGTCATCCGTAGGTTACCCTCCAGATGAAGTGGATTAGCAGTGAGCATCTCTCCAGTAGCAGAAATGCAGATTTACAATAGGTATTGAGCAGCGGCCATTGTTTGCTGGGTCTGTCATAGACATATAGACATGCCCTGACTGCAGACCATGCTAGGAGTCATAGCTGGAGAGCTATAGGTTGGAGACTTGAGTGCATAGCTGCTGATTCATCATTCCTCTCAATTGTGAACACCTAAGGGTCATAGTGAAGTCTCCTATTCATGAAATCCACAGATCTGCTACTTGGAGAGAGGAATGCAGGATTAAAATTCCACCTTATCTGGAGTCGCCCCTATAACACAGTCCCGGCACAACCATGTGTTCTTGTGTCAGACGGTACTACGCTATGTATAATCCCCCGTACGGCTCTGCACTGGGATCGTCCAGCCTGATGCAGGTGTCTATGGGCAGGGACACTGGTGCAAGATGGCGGACATATGAAAGCAGTCTTGTATCAGGCAGGATGTACACATGCAGGCAAGGCCTTCATGCTATTAGCCCAATTCACTGCTCCAAAAAGACTGGTCAGGGAGTAGGCTTGCCACCCCGGGGGAGCCTGGATATGTAACCCAAATCTACTGTTCCTGTGTAGGGTAAAACAGCACAAGCCGGGAACACAAGTCAAAGCAAAAACAGCCAAACACTGTGCAAAAGCCAAACTGGAGTCACAAGTCATGAGGTGGGGCAATAACTTACCATATTTGTCACCTGGATACAATACAAATAGTGTGTTAAAAGGTTGGCGGAAAGCAAAAATAACTACACACCACACAAAACAATTTACAAAGGACATAGAAAGCAGCTGGACAAACATGCCGGGTAATTCTTATAGGATATAGGCACACAATTTCTTATGTCTGCAACAAATCTGCTGCGTATGACTACAGCCTTATGGGAGACTGGTAGAAACGCACAGGGGATCTATCCAGGGTGATCCTTAAATATAGCTTAGTACTTTATAGCCACCCAGGAAGTGTACAGTACATAGGGGCATCTCAATAGTACACATTGGTTGTGATTTTGCTTTTGCCCCTAGCAGAGCCTCGTGATATATTATAACAGCAAGTTGTGGAGGTTTGTGTATACCATGCTAGGGCTGGCAGGGAGCTAGGTTGTGCATTTCTGATACATAGAAAGCAATGTGGAAGGAATAGTAATGTGTGAGATCAGGTGATTGATACATTTTGCTATGGCTGCTTTGTATACTCCTTGTAAACCGTTACACATCACAATACACATTACTAAATCATTAAACTAATCAGACGAGACACACAGAAAACAGGGGAGGATATCGGGGGTCATAACCAAACAGGACACAGACACAGTACACATAAGAGCTGGAACATTTTCTTAATACCTTCTGTATAAACCATTAAATCCCAGTCCCACTGGCCACATTATTATATAAAGCGTAAATTTAATTGGATTTAACCCTTCAGATTCCAGTGTTATGTCTATAATTAATAATAATAATTAAAGAGGAAGCTGGACACTACTGCTGGGGGAAGCTGGGGGACACTACTGCTGGGGGAAGCTGGAGGACACTACTGCTGGGGGAAGCTGGAGGACACTACTGCTGGGGGAAGCTGGAGGACACTACTGCTGGGGGAAGCTGGGGGACACTACTGCTGGGGGAAGCTGGAGGACACTACTGCTGGGGGAAGCTGGAGGACACTACTGCTGGGGGAAGCTGGAGGACAGTACTGCTGGGGGAAGCTGGAGGACACTATTGCTGGGGGAAGCTGGAGGACACTGCAGCTGGGGGACACTACAGCTGGGGGAAGCTGGGGGACACTACAGCTGCACTGCTGGGGGAAGCTGGAGGCCACTGCACTGCTGGGAAAAGCGGAAGGCCACTGCACTGCTGGGGGAAGCTGGAGGACAGTACTGCTGGGGGAAGCTGGAGGACACGGTACTGCTGGGGGAAGCTGGAGGACACGGCACTGCTGGGGGAAGCTGGAGGACACGGCACTGCTGGGGGAAGCTGGAGGACACTGCACTGCTGGGGGAAGCTGGAGGACACGGTACTGCTGGGGGAAGCTGGAGGACACGGCACTGCTGGGGGAAGCTGGAGGACACGGCACTGCTGGGGGAAGCTGGAGGACACGGCACTGCTGGGGGAAGCTGGAGGACACTGCACTGCTGGGGGAAGCTGGAGGACACTGCACTGCTGGGGGAAGCTGGAGGACACTGCACTGCTGGGGGAAGCTGGAGGACACTGCACTGCTGGGGGAAGCTGGAGGACACTGCACTGCTGGGGGAAGCTGGAGGACACTGCACTGCTGGGGGAAGCTGGAGGACACTGCACTGCTGGGGGAAGCTGGAGGACACTGCACTGCTGGGGGAAGCTGGAGGACACTGCACTGCTGGGGGAAGCTGGAGGACACTGCACTGCTGGGGGAAGCTGGAGGACACTGCACTGCTGGGGGAAGCTGGAGGACACTGCACTGCTGGGGGAAGCTGGAGGACACTACTGGTGGAAGAAGCTGGAGGCCACTACTACTGCACTGTTGGAGAAGCTGGAGGCCACTACTACTGCAATGCTGGGGAAGCTGGAGGCCACTACTGCTGCACTGTTGGGGAAGCTGGAGGCCACTACTACTGCATTGCTGGGGAAGCTGGAGGACACTACTACAAATCAGGATCATCTTTAAATGCATTTACCCCAATTCATCAAAGTCCCTTCTGATACTAAGCGCAGCCAGAGCTCTGCCCATTGTCTAGTAGCAATCATTAAGGGGGAGAATAATATGGCCTCCTCACAGGGCCGGCTCAGGGACTGTGGTTGCCTGGCTCACCGCAGTATTAACAAGGCTGAATTAAGTAACAATAGGTGACCATTTCATCCTGGCAATGGCTCTGGCGTTAGGAAGAATGTACATTCAGAGGTGTCCTGACTCGCTGCCTAATGAGCAGTAATTAATCCATCGCTTTTTTGTGCTTTTCAAAAATGCTGAAGACTTCATTCACATCAAAAGGAATTTTTTTTTTCCAAAAGCTTTCAAACCATTGCTCATTGAACAGGAAACTAAAAGAGCTGGACTATATTTAGCTTACGGAGACTAGTCATCAACATTTCTTTTGCTTGGCTACAGATTATGAATCTAGAACATTTCCAGGGGAGTCATCTGGTGCATGTCTACTGAACGAGCAAAGAAAGGAGAAAAAAGATGGGGCAGAGAACAAGCCATTCATTCCCGCTGCAGTACGCCGGTGAGGAAGGGGTTACACACGCTATTTGAGATCCCATCAGCCTTTTTTTTTATATCTGTTTTAGTTTTTGCAACATGCTCAGGTGTCCATGCAGCCGGTATATTACATGGGTCATAAAGCTACAACCCAACGCATTTCACTCTGCCCTAAAGTTATTGGTCAAGCAAAGGAGTGGAGGCTGCCAGCAGGACTGCAAGACTTCTGAACAAAAAGAAAGACTGCATTCTGGGTTATCAAAGGGGGCGCTTGTCTACCAAGTCCAAATGCTCAGCCAGTGCAGCCACAACTCCAAGCTAGCCACCAAGCAGCACCGCCCAGCATGCTGTGCAGCACATGTGGGCACAGCCCTGCAAGCCCTTCACTGCTGAGGACAGCTGGCACAGTGGGGTTAGTACAGAGGGCAGGCACACTAGTGTTCTATAGTCCTTATCCTTACTAGACATGGTTACTAACCAGCACATCCGCTGCCTTCTGTTCTTTCTAGCTTAGGCAGTAGTACTATGGATGTACTACAGGAATCTGAAGGGTGAAGCCTGCTCAGCAGGTCTTCTGGTTGTAAGCAAATGAAGCGTCCATTACTGGGATGAAAATATCTGAAACTTTTTTACAGTTCCAAGAGCTCTGCTTGCTGTCAGTGAATAGGAGCATTCTTTTTTACACTGTATTCAGTCTAACAATGGATGGTGTGCACTCCGGGGAGATGATAGGTTATAGCAGAGCTGATCCAGTAGAGATCAGGAGAGATAGCAGTCGGCCACAGCCTGCAGTCCTCAAGCTGTTGCAAAACTACAATTCCCAACAGGCCTGGACAGCCTTTGGCTGTCCAGGCCTGATGGGAATTGTAGTTTTGCAACAGCTGGGAGGCCGCAGGTTCCCAATACCTGACCTACAATCTACAGCCAGCTTTCCCTTTATATTTTATGTTCCTATTCACTGACAGCAAGTCGATTTCCTACATTTTGGGACTTTATCCGCCATATTTAATAAAAAGTTGCAGAATTTCACACCACAGTGATTTAGCATTATTTGCATAAAACCCCTTTAAGGTGTAAGCTACAAAGGCGATCATGGGTAAAATTAAATTGTCCATAGCAATGCAACTTTCTTTTTAGAAATTAAAGGATTTTTTTTTTTTATTTTGCACTTTTTTGCAGTCGCCCATTGAGCTTAGTCCTTCCTGTGCTGTGACTGGCCGAGCTCAAGCCTCCTGCAGCAGCAGATACATGATGAGCGCAGCTCTGTAGCTGTTAATTCGCCGCTAATTGATATCTCTGGGCAGACGTGCAGCTAGGGATCTGTAGAGGATATTCACAGTGACTGCTTGCAGAGGAATAGCAGAGCGGGTATTAAGAAATGTAAACAGCTCTCACATGCAGCAAGAAAACTAGGTTACAAGGATGGCAGCACAAAGCATTCACCGGTCACCATGGGAAACAGGAAGTGAGATGCGTAGCAACCACAAGCCCAAAAGCAGAGAAGCGCATACCTTCAGCTTGGAATGAAAATCACGAGATTTCCTTCTGGCAAGAACCTGAATGTGACTAGACACCTGCAGGGTAGGGGGAGGGAGGAAAACAAAGGAAAAAGCCTGTAACCATGGAGATGAAAAGCCCCTACAACTGGGCAAGCCAGACGTACCTTAATGGCGGCTTGGATTTCTCGAACTTTCTTTCTTGCTAAGACCTGTATGTGACTAGACACCTACGGGGTTCAGATTTAAAAATAAATAAATAAAAGAAAAAAAAAAAAAAAAAAAGGAAATTTTTAAATTTATTTTTTTTATTTTGGTAGAAATATGGTGTATTTTTTAGGGACAGCGCACAAGTTCTGCGAGGTATTGACTGTGTGGCACTTAGTAGGGGAGAAAGTTTATAAATATAAAAATAAATAAAAATTTAATTTGAGGGGAAAGAAAAATTGCAAATAAAATTTCTTAATTTAATTCTACTTTTATATTAATGAAATTTCTAGGAGTCTAAATGTTGTGAAGAAAAAAAATTAAAGTTTTTTTAAATTTAATTTGAGGGGAAAAATCTTTGATATAAATGTGTTTTTTTTTTTAATTAATAAAATTGTACTTTAATATATATATATATATATATATATATATATATATATATATATATATATAAATTCTTTTTTTTTTTCCTTTAATTCTGTCACTCTTTGGTGGAAAAGAATTTGTTCCTTTTACAAAAAAACAAATATAATCTTATTTATTTATTTTAATAACTCTACCACTTTAACTGGGAATCAAAAAAGAAAAAAAAAGAAAAAAAAAAAGGAAAATAGTTGACAATATATTTTGAATGAAATTTTCAAATATTAAAAAGACGGAGGCCTGTATGACATTTTTTGCTCCCATTGTAAGTCCTGGTCTGGCCGTGGGTCTAAATGACCCGAGGGAAGCCATGATGATGATCTATAATGTTATTAGCTTGGATCTCTAGACCTGCAGTGGTAATACAGATGCATAAATGTGACAGCATTACACATATAAATACAGAATTTAAAAAAAAAATTAAAATAAATTCCTATTTTTTAATGAGGTTATGATCAAAATTTATTAACAAGGAATAATAAGTATGAGATGGCAGCTGTTGACCTGGGCACAAATCTTGATGACTTTACTTTTCCATAGGGATGGGGGAACCTACAAGCCCTGTAGCTGTTGCAAAACTACAATTTCCATCACGCCTGGACAGCCTTCGGCCTCAAACTGGTGCAGAACTACAACTTCCATCATGCCTGGACAGACTTAAGTCTGTCCAGGCATGATGGAAGTTGTAGTTCTGCACCAGTTGGAGGCCTGAAGGTTCCCCCATCCCTGCTCTACTATGGCCTTGTTCTTAACATCCTCCATAAAACCATATACAGACAATACAGCAGTGACAATTTTGCAATGTTCTGGTATTAGACAACGTTCTATAAACCCGCTTATTACGTTTTACTACTCGGTGCTGGGACTTTTTGGGGAGGGGCTGAACTTGTCCCGCTTAATATTCATCAGAGAAGTGGCTGCATTGTAATGGAGCACAATCCCGGCTTTCTCTCCGATACTAATTGAATGGAGAGGCAGCCCGGAGTTAAGGAGCGGCGGGCCGTGCTGACTCATCACAGGCTTTTCTTGTGGCTCCTGTCACATTCTATGCGTGCCAATGTAAGGGGCCTATTGTTCCTGGACGCCATGCCCCTGTAAACACAACACCACTCAGGGGGCCCGGGCTGCCGGCAGGTAACGCTGAATGTTAATGAACACGGCTAATGAGGGCTCAACAGGAAAAAGCCAAAGGGAATGCTTTTCTCTAAGCCGTAGTTACACAGGGGAGCGGATTGCAGCCTACACCTCCATACAACAACCTGCAGGGACTCCATAGGCAGCCATATTGGGTCCAACAAGTATTTTATAACACCAAACAAGGGGGAGATATGTCATGGTGCACCTGCAGGCCTGGGCCCTTGTTCTTGCGTTACCTTCATATTATTTACTGTGGTTTTACTGGTAACTATGCTATGAGCGGAACTCACAAGCTGAAGTGGATTCACACCACAATAGTGCATTTACACAACTATATATCGTGTATTAGTTAACTGCTATAGGAACAGTAAAATAAGAAATGTAATGTGGGTACACAGTTCTAGCAGAATAGTGAGTGCAGCTCTGGAGTATAATACAGGATGTAATTTAGGATTACGACAATAATGTACATACACAGTGTTAGTGTGAATCCGCTTGAGTTGTATAGACAGCTCTGTGTTTCTGTAATTTTCTATCACATCATGCAACGTGCAACGTTCTAATGCTTAAAGCTATTTCATATGGTTCTTGAAATCCTAAAATATTGTACAAACACAAGTTCCATAAGTTTTACCATGAGTAAATCCTCAGATTATACTGCCCAGGACTGGTCAGCACTAGGTGTATCCCTTACACAGGGCAGCATAACCTGATGATAGAGAAGCCAACAAGTGTCACAAAGGCATCCACATGTTATCCGGCTGTGTACAGGGTATGGGCGGCGTGAAGATCACAGGATGAAACTATTTCACAGGACAATTATCGTTCGCATAATTGTTAACGATAAACGATCGCTATTGCGAAAGACCTGAAATCGTTCACCCATTTACATGGAACGAAAATCTTTACTTATGATCGTTCTTGCTGTCGTCTCATCGTCGCTATTGCGTTCGTCACTACTGCGAACGACGTCTTATTCAATGCGAACGAGCAACAATAAAATATAGGTCCAGGTCTTATTAAACGATCAACGATTTCTCGTTCTGTCGTTAATGGTTAACTGCTATTCAACTGAATGATTATAGCTTAGATTCAAACGATTTAACGATAATCGGAATGATAATTGTGCCGTGGAATAGGGCCCTTATACTGTACAGGATCTAACCAATAACCATATAGACTCCCTGTAGCATAGGTGGAACAACCCAGGAGAGGGCGACTATAGTATTCTTCAATGGGCTTAATGATGGAAACTGCCTTCCATGATGACTATATCACCAGTGCTGTGATCCCCTACATTATATGTGACTGGTACCAGCCGCCTCTCTTATAACGCTCCAGCACTATTATAAGCTATTGATGTCTTTTAGTATTTGGCAGTGAGTGTAGTGTCTGATCTCAGGAGCCGGTCATGCACATTTGTGAGTGAATCACTTGTGGCAGAACATCATCAATTTTCATGCATTTGATCAGAGTTGATAAATCGCACAATTTCTCAGCATCCACCATGTCACAAAGAAGAGCAGAGAGAATCAAATGCATTACCTGCTTCCTGGTCCGCGTCTTCCCTGTCCGTAACTTGATGTATCGTGCTATCAATTCATTCCTACCTGAAATAGCAAATGGAAAAGTCAATATACAGAAGATTACATGTGAAATAAGCAACTTACATGGCAGGAAAAAGCCAAGAATGGTCTGGTACTTACTATACACTATATTGTGCTAGCCCATATACTATAAATGCAGCAGCGAATATACATACTAATATAACAGCCCTTCTACATCTCATAAGATTCGTCAAGGGAGTACATGCCATAGACCAGTCCAGCTGTTACAAAACTACAAATCCCAGCATGCACTGATTTTTTTGATGAGAGCACGCATTAAATACTGGTGGGGAACCTTTGGCCCTCCAGCTGTTGCAAAACTACAATTCCCATCATATCTGGCCAGCCTTAGGCTGTGCAAGCATGATGGGAATTGTAGTTCTGCAACAGCCAGAGGGGCAAGGGTTCCCAGTCCCTGCATTAAATCAATGACCTGCCACTTGTGGCTCTCAAGTTTTTGAAAAACTACAACTCCCAGCAAGCAGTGATTTTACAATAAGTGCATGGATTACATCAATGATCAGCAACCTGTAGAAAAACTACAACTCCCAGCATGCCCTGATTTAATCATGAGTGCATGAGTGCATTAAATCATCTGCAACTTGTATTGCTATCTGCAACAGCTGGAGGGTCACAGGTTGGGGAACACAGTCACAGAGGCATGATCTATAGAACCTGTGGCTCTCCAGCTGTGATAAAACAATTGCCAGCATGAAGCCTGCAGATGTCCAGCCCTGCCGGTCATTCCCTACTATAACAGCATTGGCTTCTGCAGCTGCTATATGGTCCATGGAGAAGGGGTCCTAGCTGAGGTTGGCGACATCCAAGATTTCAAAGGCTAGCACTTCTCCTTGTAAGACCCATGTTTTTAAATGCAGCAGAGAGGCAGCGTCAGCCATAGGAACTGTATGGAAGCAACACAAATTCGTGCACTGCTCCAGCAGTGACCAGAGAGTGTGCTGGAACATAATATTATACATGTTATATACTGTTTATGATACATTTATTTACACAATGCGCATCTACTAAATGCTGTATACTTGCCGCTTTGTGGTCAATGCAAAAACAGTGATGGAAGTGTGGATGAGAATGAGAACGACAACTGAGCGGCAATAAAAGTGAGCAGTCCTACTGTGTTTTCCCGATAATAAGACAGGGTCTTATATTAATTTTTGCTACCACAGATGCACTAGGGGATGTCTTATTTTTCCATGAAGAATTCACATGTCACATGCACAGCAGGGACAGAGCATACGGTATGGTGGCTTCAGGCCACCAGGGGGAGATTATCACAGAACACTCGTACAGCACAGCAGGGACAGCGTATGGTAAGGCAGCTTCCAGACACCAGGGGGAGCTCATCACAGAACACTCATTCATCACAGTAGGGACAGCGTATGGTAAGGCCGCTTTACGCCACAAGGGGGAGCTCACCACAGCAGAGTCGTCCAGCACAGCAGGGGCAGCGTACGGTATAGCAACTCACCACAGCACACTCGTACAGCACAGCAGCGTCAGCGTACAGTACAACACCGTCAGAGTACAGTATGGCGGCTTCTGGCCACCAGGGGGAGCTCACCATAGCACACTCATACATCACAGTAGGGACACCATATGGTAAGGCGGCTTCACGCCGCCAGGGGGAGGTCACCACAGCAGAGTCGTCCAGCACAGCAGGGACAGTGTACGGTATGGCAGCTTCAAGCCACCAGGGGCAGCTCACCACAGTACACTCGTGCAGCACAGAAGGGACAGCGTACAGTACGGCGGCTTCTGGCCACCAGGGGGAGCTCACCACAGCACACTCGGACAGCACAGCATGAATATAGCATCAGAATAAAGTTCATATGCCACAGCTGAGGAACGAGCTGCCTACATAAAGTGCGGATTTAGAACACTTTACAGGCTCTTCACACCCTGTTTGAACGTTGGCACCTGTAGCGATGCGTGACCCCAGTATAATGATACTACTGGCTGTATAATGCATAGACGCGGCTGTCCTCCTCGGCCCTGCTCACCTGTGACATTGTGAGTAAACATCAGCCGCGTCTACCTGGAATGCTGAGAATTTCTCGTCACCTTAGAGAGTAAACAGAGAAGCAGTTCACAGACATAACAAGCTCCGCTATCCAGCAACATATCAAGGGATTGCAGAGCGGCCTACAACTCCCATGGTACATCGTACAAACAACATTGATCTGCCGCTTTAGCACAGGGTAGCATTATACGCCATTACATAACACACCGCCAACGCCAACACTGTGATAATCAATCAGTGCAGCGGGCACAATGCCTTCTATAGCAGCATACACTCCTGCCTGGCCACCTGAAATAGCCACAATAATAAGCTTAGGAACAATAGCGAGGGAATACGGTATACAGCACCAGGGCCCTGGGTACCAGTCATCACCTCTGCAAGTTTTCCAGTTTCTTCTCATGGGCCGAGTTCACACCAGTATAATAGGAGTATGTAATATATAGTATAATATCAGTCTCATGCCCCGGCCCCCTGCTGGTGTGATGATGGGGTGCACACTGCCCCCTGCTGGTGTGATGATGGGGGGAGGACACACTGCCCCCTGCCATTGTGATGATGTGGGGAGGACACACTACCCCCTACCATTGTGATGATGTGGAGAGGACACACTACCCCCTGCTGCTGTGATGTTGTGGAGGGGGACTTACTGCCCCCTGCTGGTGCCATGATGTGAAAAAGACACACTGCCCCCTGCTGGAGTGCTGATGTAGTAGCCATCACATAAGACCGTGGCCTACCCCTTGTAGTGATAAGACGATATGTGCAGGAGATCCTGCCACCACATGTGTTGTCTCTTATGGCTTCCAGCTGCAGGATAATGCTCATCCAGGAACGTCCCCGCCAGACTAACACTTCCTTGTCTGCCCCGTCACCAGATTTATCAGCCATCGAGACCGCGTCACAGCATCTACAGGCAAATGTGGCACATAATCCAATATGGAAACCATATCCTCCATGCCCAACTGTATCTCATCTTGTATCCAGGTGTCCAATGATATGTCATGTTTTATATAGGTGTCCAACTATATCTCTTCTTGTATCTTGGGTTAGAGGTGACAGGGTTCCAAGCCTCCTTACATAAACATAAACCACCTCTATACAGTATAAACCTTTATTCCATTCCAACCCTTCCTTGGTGCATTACTTCTCTTTAACAATGAGTGTGTCAGTGTCTATAAGCAAAGACGCCAGACGCCCATTTGATTCTTCTATCCGGAGACACGACTTTCCACCATTTCCCATTGTCCTGCTTTTCCATACTGTGATTTGAATCTCCCGCCTCGGCCGTCACAAGAGGCACGCTTCTCAAATCCCAGCTCCCCCTTCACTTTTCTATGAAATCCGCTTAGTCATGAAAGCCTTTAAGCCCACAAAAAAAGGGATGGGGTGGGTCGGAGGGGAGTTTCTGCAAGTCAACAAGGAGTTAAGTAGTTGCAGGCGGTAAGTAGTGGGGTGCACCGTCAGAATGAATCTATTCTCAGATAATGGAAATATTACAAGCAGGTGCTTAGGTAGAGAGCTGACACTGGGAGGAGAGGGGCTGGCGGGGTCGGGCACACTGCTGCAGAGGGGGCTTCACCACCAGGGGTCACGTGACAAGGGCCAATAAACAGCATCTGGGGACTTTCAATTACAGCCCTCACCCAGCATGCCTGCACTGTAATCTCTACCAGATGAGGCTCAGGCCTCGCTATTTTCAATAATTCACACACTGTGTACACATAACATGACAATAAGGGCATTCATGCGGCCGCCTGATTCGCAGATCAAAGCTCCCAAATGGGCGGCTGTAGGCATGCTTACTGCTGAATTATTCATTCTTTTCACAGGCTTGGAAAAAAAAATGCTCAGCAGGACTTGGCCGCTCCAGGCCCTTTCCTGTGCCGTACGCTGAACTCTGAAACTGAAAGGGAAGTGGTGAAACAACCATCCCACCGAAATAGAGATTAACGCCGGCAACAAATGAAATAATCCGCTGCAGAACCGCCGGCTCCAGAGACACAGGAGGGACGGCAACAAAACTGCTTCCCCTAAGATGCCTGCAACCGGCTGTGTACCGGACCCGCATGTAGCCGAGAACCAACAAGGGTCAATGGCTCCATACTGCCCCACATGAATGTTTTCATCAGATAAATGCATAGCGCCCATGTTTGTACTATATATATATATATATATATATATATATATATATATATATATATATATATATATATATATACACACACACACACATATATATAGGCGGAGGTCACGTGTACAGGCTTCTTTCCTTTATAGGAAATTTTATGCAATCTGTGAAAAGACATTAAGATGTCACATTGGGATTTACCCATACAGCAGGTATGTGGAACCTTTGGCCCTCCAGCTGTTGCACAACTGCAATTCCCATCATGCCTTAGCTAAAGCTTTGGCTGTCCAGGCATGATGGGAATTGTAGTAGTGCAACGGCTGGAGGGCCGAAGGTTCCACATACCTGTAATACAGCATGGCTACAGCCATACCAGGTTAGTAAGACACAGCAGAGACTCTGATGTAAGCGATAGGAAGCCATCTATATTACAGATATAAATCCCGACCAGACTGCGGGTCTACAGATCCAAACTAAAAGCAGCACCGTCATCTATAATGCTATCAGTTTAGGCCATTGAACATGTAGCCTCTGTCCATATTATGTTAATGAACTTGGGGTATATTCACATATAGCGATCAAATCTTAATTTTGTTCCCCAGCTAATTAAAAGGGGAACTCCAGCATTTTTTCTCCTTTTAAATCAACTGGTTTCTATTATATATATTTGTAATTTACTTCCATTTAAAAAAAATTGCTTAAAGGGGTACACCAGCAGAAAAATTCTTTCCAACCAACTGGTAACAGAAAGTTATATAGATTTCAAATATACTTCTATTTACAAATCTATATAACTATCTGATACCAGTTTGTTGAAAAGAAAATTTATTTTGCTGGTGTACCCCTTTTAAGCAAAATTCACTATGTGAACACAATTGAAGAGCTAGTGGAGTGGAGGAACAACCCCATCAGGACGTTCACTTCTGCTGATGACCACTGCAGTATAGTGCTGTATATATCACATTTATGTATATTTTATACAGCACGCCACCAACAGCCTAGCAAGACATATAAACAGGGACTATAATAAAAAGTGTGCACGTGTGTGTGTGTGTGTGTATGTACATACATACATACATACACACAAACACACATACATATATATACACATATACATATATACAGACAGACATACATACATATACACACACACACACACAGACACCTTTAGTGTATGTCCACCTGTTACACCCCAGGATAGAGTCAGACATTGATATAGACCACAATCATCCTCGACTCTTCTTGACCATTTTTCTTTTTTCTTTCCTATAAAAGATGGAAATTGCTGGAAGCTTTTGTAGGTTTGGAGTGCTTTGTGTAATTATATTAGGGTTTCATGGCCGTCAATCAGAGGCAAAACAGCAGGATGAACTAGGTGTGACCTCCCCTTGTAGGGAGCGCCTGCTGCTAACCAGCTGTGCACGGTGTACGCTGCACTCCGCTCAATGCTTCCCTTCAAATCACAATGATCTCTGCAACTTCTAAAACCCAGCAATTGTTATTGAAACCCTGCCTACAAAGGGCGAGCAGAGCGGCCATTGAGGCCCCGTCCGGAGGCAGCTGACACTTCATTCACTGACAAATCTAATTTAGCAGCTACAAGGCTGGAGGGGGAGGACTGCTGTAAAGATGGCCGCGCTCTCTCTCTGCTTGAGATTTGGGTCAATAAGAATGTGATACCTGCAGAGAGGGAGCGTGAACCTGCTCATAAGAATATCCAGCAGTATTATATAGATGAAAGGACACACAATATATTGATACAATGGGAGCTTCCTGTATCAATCTGCACTGATGCAACTGTAACAGATTATTGTGAATCTAGAAAAAACACAGCCCCATACACCCCAACAGGCGGAGAGGTGGGGGCACAATCTCCATACTGACAGAATCCATCTGTATAAGGAGGTCACACGTTTAACACCTTAATATGACAATGTCGCTTTAAGAACAATACAGGAGATCCTTAAAGGGATCAGAGGAAGCCGAATCTATTTGTACTTTGTATTTCATTCCTGACAAATATTTGGCGCTGGATTTCTTCCTATGTTTTCTGGTTGTGTGACCGCAGAGGCACAATTACAACAATGTCAAAACACAGCTGCATGTCGGCACAGGCTCATCGCCTATAGGTAAGAGCAGAGCATCTCAGCAATGCTCCTCATTCTGCTTCCTTTCCATTTTTAGTTATACTCAGGAATCCTCAAAATGTGCCAGCATAGCCGCGATCCTGCTCAGAAAGTTCCCAGACTGAGGAGGAGGAGGAGGAGCTGCTTCCCATCTGCGACATTGATGCAAAATTAAAAAAAAAAACTTTTTATTCCCAGTTTGTTTACTTAGTACTTTGTTATCTGGATAGAAGCCTGGTCACTGATCACATGACTCCTGATGACAGCAAGAACAAATTACAGATTTTTGTTGATGGAAACCGTCAGCAGGTTTGTCTTTAGAGAACTCCTGAACAGGTTACAGATTCTATTAGGCAGGTGGAGGGTATTGGTTTCTCTTACATTAGTTTTATGGATTAACCAGTTACAGTCTGACCTAGGATGGACCTCAGAAGATCAACCTGTGTGCAGACCCTGACCACACTAGGAAATGACATCACAACAGGGAGTGTAGCCCTGGAGTATAATGCAAGAGGATGGAAGACATCAGGATCAGTAGTGTAATGTATGTACACAGTGACCCCACCAGCAGAATAGTGAGTGCAGCTCTGGGGTATAATACAGGATGTAACTCAGGATCAGTAATGTATGTACACAGTGACCCCACCAACAGAATAGTGAGTGCAGCTCTGGAGTATAATACAGGATGTAACTCAGGATCAGTAATGTAATGTATGTACACAGTGACCCCACTAACAGAATAGTGAGTGCAGCTCTGGGGTATAATACAGGATGTAACTCAGGATCAGTAATGTAATGTATGTACACAGTGACCCCACCAGCAGAATAGTGAGTGCAGTTCAGGAGTATAATACAGGATGTAACTCAGGATCAGTAATGTACGTACACAGTGACCCCACCAGCAGAATAGTGAGTGCAGCTCTGGAGTGTAATACAGGATGTAACTCAGGATCAGTACAGGATCAGTAATGTAATGTATGTACACAGTGACCCCACCAGTAGAATAGTGAGTGCAGCTCTGGAGTGTAATACAGGATGTAACTCAGGATCAGTAATGTAATGTATGTACACAGTGACCCCACCAGCAGAATAGGGAGTGCAGCTCTGGAGTATAATACTCCCGGATCAGTACAGGAGAAGTAATGCAATATATTTAAGGGGTCTAGCGCAAAAAAAAATTATTTCAAATTAACTGGTGTCAGAAAGTTATATAGATTTGTAAATTACTTCAATTTAAAAATGTCAAGTCTTCCTATACTTATCAGCTGCTTATCAGGAAGTGGTGTATTCTCTCCAGTCTGACACAGTGCTCTCTGCTGCCACCTCTGTCCATGTCAGGAACTTTCCAGAGCAGCAGCGAATCCTCATAGAAAACTTATCCTGCTCTGGGCAGTTCCTGACATGGACAGAGGTGGCAGCAGAGAGCACTGTGTGTGAAAGTAAATAAAACACCAGGACATACCTGCAGGACATACAGCAGCTGTTAAGTATGGGAAGACCTGAGATTTTTAAATAGAAGTAATTTACAATATGACTTTCTGACACCTGTTGATTTGAAATTAATTTTTTTTTTGCTGGACAACCCCTTTAAGCATGTAACAAGCATGCTATGTAAATAATTTATACAATAGTCGTAAGGTGGACATACAATCTTTTTCCTGAGACACTTGCCTGACAGCTTTCTATGTTCTCTATGACCTGTAGGGGTGAATGTCAGTGGTTCTGTATCCTTTGTGTGTGAGGATTTGTTTTTCAGACGCACACAAAAGAAAACAACGTTGTATTCAGGGAGAGAAATCTTTGTGGCACATTATAGTTGTGCTCAACATTTCTGAACCTTGACAGAAAAATGTTTGTTTGAGGGGATTGGTGGGTCTCTCCCCCGGTTCATTCCGGTAATATTGTCGTAGTTGATTTTTTTCCCTTCGTTTCTTTCATATGAAGCAAGGACACGGGGCTTGATGATAAGTGACACCTTTTAGAGCCGCATTTCACATTTTGTCTTTGTCAGTCTCGGGTTTATCTGTCTTTTTCTTTACAAAACGATAAAAAGCGCTGTATGGGAATTTGTTCTTTAAAAAATAATAATACCTGAACAATGAGAACCAAGGACACAAGTGTTTTTCTGCTGCACGAATGAGAAGACGCACCTGGTTATTTAGTCACTATTTCTCCTTTTTTCATGTCCATTACAAAGTTTCTATCTAATGGAAGTGTATGATGGAAGATTGGGGGGGGGGGGCTGTCGGATTCATACACTTATTTTTTTATTTTTTTTATAGACCTTATGGTCTTGCATCCAGATGGACAATGATTTACAGCAGGGATGGGGAACCTTTGGCCCTCCAGGTATGATAAGAGTTGTAGTTTTGCCAAAGCTGGAGGGCCACAGGTTCCCCATTCTTGATTTACAGGCCAGTTTCTCAGTCTATTGCAGGGATGGGAAACCTTGGCTCTTCAGCTGTTGCAGAACTACAACTCCCATCATGCCTGGACAGCCAAAGCTTAAGCTGTCCAGGCATGATGGGAGTTGCAGGTTTGCAGGGCCACAGGTTCCCCATCCCTTGTCTACTGTCACAACACACCAGTACCACATGCAGACCAGCTCCAGGTAGTATACGGTTATATCAGCAGCCTTTGATCACACATCCAGGTCTCAGCCTTCCTGATGCCCAGGCCAATCACTTATAATGGTTTACTACTACAATAACCTTTTACAATCCAAACAGGTAAAGAATGCATCAATCACCAATGCGTCAATCATTTACCCATGGTGCCATCCACCACTGCAGGGCATGAACCAGCCTCATCTCTACTGAACATACAAGAGGAAAATACCAGCTGTGTGGCCAAATGCACAGAGGAATACATTCTATTGCTTCCTGTTATCAGCCAATTTAGACAGGAAAGTATGACTATATACATTATATACACGACTATATACCCTGTATCCCAGTAGTCAGACCCCTACTGATCAGATACTGAATACACAATCTATCACATTGACTGATATCTCTCCTTCCTCTTACAATGTATAAAATAAGATGCTGCAGGAAACCACCATCACTAAGCTATCTCTGTGCTCGGAATGGAGATCAGTATCAGAAACTATGGTAATTCTCCAATATAGGATATGTAGGCTCTCTGTCTATGAGCCAGAGACACCTTATATACAACCATATCCAATAACATCACTGTTGAGAACAAAGACACCCAGTCCAATCGGACATAAGTAAAGGCGCTATTACACGGAACGATTATCGTTTAAAAATTCGCTAAAACGATTAAAATGAACGATTATCTGTCCGTTTAATAACACCCAACAATGAAACGACTGATGAGAAATCGTTCATTATGTTTTTTTTAACATGTTGAAAAAATATCGCTGGTAGTTCACCGATTGTTCACATATTTGTTCGGGTAATAAGTCGTTCGCCGATAAAACATGTTGTGTGGGCCGTCCTGAGGAACGATTAAACGAACGTATAACGACGTAAAAGCAACCGTTCAAAACAGAAATTGGTGAATGCAATAACCTTAGAATCGTTTATTAAAAAAATCGATAGTTATTGCTAGCGAACAATCGTTATAGCGAATCTTTGAACGATAACCGCTACATGTAATACAGCCTTTAGGTTGGGTTCACACGGCCATAATATAGATGCAGTTTTGCATTCTTAAAGGGGTATTAAAGTGGTAAAAAAAAACAAAAACGTTCAAATCAACCAGTGTCAAAAAGCGACAGATTTGTAATTTACTTCGATTAAAAAATCTTCAGTCTTCCAGTCTCCCAGTACTTATCAGCTGCTGGATGTCCTGCAGGAAGTGGTCTATTCTCTCCAGTCTGACACAGTGCTCTTTGCTGCCACCTCTGTCCATGTCAGGAACTGTCCAGAGCAGGAAAGGTTTTCTATGGGGATTTTCTGCTGCTGTGGACAGTTGATTTGAAAGAATTTTTTTTTTCCACTAGTGCACCCCGTTAATACGGCCACAAGTCCTGCCCCGACTCGAGGTCTTCTGACGCGTACTGACAGCTGTCACTGTGGGTCTTCAGACCTGTGGTTAGGCCAGGATTGAGACTGTATTAGGGATGCAGAAATGCGGATGTATTATACAAGCATGAACTTATTGTAAAGAAACAAAAACAAAACAAAACAAAAAAAAACACACTAGTCTGGTGCCACTTATCTGTGTATATACTCAACAATAAAAACTGCAATGCAACACTAAGCAGGGCAAGCCGTAGGGTTATGCAGGTCGAGGAAGTAGCGCATGGCACTAAGGTCTCCAGATGATCACCTACAGACACATCTAGCGACACGTGGAAGGGGCTGCAATGATATAAAAGACAGATCAAAAGTAATTTTTTTTTTGCTCCCAACATAAAATTGAGGGTGAAAGCTGTGAATATCGCCTTGCTGTGCCATTTTTTTGAGGTAGGGGCTGCGTTTGCTTTGGCCGTCATTTCTTGGTTGCCATCCTCGGCATGCGGCTGGTAACATCTCGGTGACAAACGATTTTAATTCTTCCCACCCTACTCCGACGCTAATGACAGACAGCGTCCCGGCAGTCACATCTCACGACCGGGTTATTGATGCTCCAGTGGTTTGTAAAGATCTGCTCTTGGGCTCATCGGGAAGAGCCTGCTGCACATTGCCAGATTCTCCCCGCGCTTCCAGCAGCCGCTGATCAGGGAAGAATGACTTTGCCGCCCGGAGCATAGTGTTACGTGCCGATTCCTTTTTAACAAATAATAATAAGTTTGACTTTTCATTTACACATTCTGCCAATTGCTAACAAGTTTCCATCTTGCTCAAACACCAGATTGATTGTAAGAAATTGAAAATATTGATTTAACCCTCTGCCTGATCTGCACGGCGGAGCCCTGCTAGCGGAGTCTTAGCACATTACAATTGGTTGGCTGTAATTCCTCAGGGCCTCAATAATAACTACCGCACTTTGTCTTCTTATCTACTGAAATTATGCTGCCAGTTGTCAGAGTCAATTCTGCATCATTGGAAACTGCTCTCCATCAAGATACGCGGCTAATAGACGATGACACAGCAAGTCGGGAGTTAATAGACGGGCCGATCGGCGGTATAATGAATGGTGTTAATTGTTCCCCGGTGTCAGGACAATAATTGACTGGACACCATCGAGCGCATTAGTTTCCTCATTGACCAGGAGTGAAGGGGAGAGGGGCGAATGTCAATGACAAAGGGCGCTATAGACAATATATAAGTATATCTATCAGGAGATGTAATTGTAGCACCTGGTAACCAGTCACTAATATCATTGATTTCATTAATCTGGATAGAGTTGCATCCAGGCAATGAGCCGTAATGACACTGTAATTGTGGAGGGAATTACTAGGTTTAATCACAGTTAGGGTAATGGCTTATCACGGCTACACGGATAATGTATGACCGTCCCCTCCCCGGCCTCATACTGAGAGCTGACAGCCAATGACCCGCAGATTGCTTCATATACACATCTCCATCATTCACAGTCTAAGAACTAATATCAGGAAATTAGAGAACAAATGAGGACGAGGAGATAACACGACCCGAACCTCACTGCTCCCATCTATCAATATGAGAGGCATCATAAAAGGGATCAGTAATGTATGTACACAGTGACCCCACCAGCAGAATAGTGAGTGCAGCTCTGCAGTATAATACAGGATGTAACTTAGGATTAGTAATGTAATGTATGTACACAGTTACCCCACCAGCAGAACAGTGAGTGCAGCTCTGGAGTATAAATACAGGATGGAACTGAGGATCAGTAATGTATATACACAGTGACCCCACCAGTAGAATAGTGAGTGCAGCTCTGGAGTATAATGTAAGTACACAGTATAAGGTACAGGTATTATGGCTATAGAAGAATGCTGCAGAACGTCAGATTCCATACAGTCTGCATTCTATACGCTGCAGCAGATTACTTTCTATTGTTTCCTCCTAGATTTGCAGGGAGTTTGGAATTCCTGGGACAGCCCTGTACTCCACCATGTGACTCCTATGACATAAAGAGAACGGTGCTGGTAATTACAGTATATGAGGGAATTGGGTTTTCTGAAGTCATCTCCTTTTATAGTCTGCATTGCTCTTTCAGACCGTGAACTTTATCTTCCCGGGGAGTCACCTCCCTGCTATGATTTTTGGTCTGAGATCTTGATGCCATCTCGCTGTTCTCTCCAGAGCCAGAATCACAGCAGCACACATACGCGGCGGCTACAGATGAAAACTTTCCCCCACTTGTTTGTATTTACTGATAATGCATCCACTTCAGGCGCTTTCTGTCATTGTCATTTAAATAAAATAAATAAAAAAAACAAGTAAATGTTGGTTGTTCTATATATTTTTTTTTTAAGTCCTCAATAGCCTAGTGCTGCGCTTTGTGCTTTCATATAAAGCTGATTTAAAGGCGCGTAGCAGAACACACTGCATTAACAGTCTGAGCCCCGGGTTCACGCTGTGAAAGCGTATTGAATTTCTCAGAACAAATATGTTGCATTAAGAGATTTTAGCTATAACTAAAATAGCAGTATATTAGTGGGTACTTAAAGGCTCAAACGGTAATGCCTTGTTTTGCACCCCCAAGGTCATACCAATGTTGTACTAAGCAAATAGTTTTCGGCACGCCTAGATAATACTTTATTTTAATGTTTTCAGATAATAATCCTTACTTTATGTACTAAAGGCATGATATTAACTGGTTCTAAAGATTGAAATGATTGCATTGACATGTGAATGGACCAAGCATGCCACGCTGCAGCTACACAACAAGAAACAACAAAGAAAATTTCAGGGTTACATATCATTAGCCCTGGAGGATGGGGGCACCAGCCGGGATTCTGCTCGGTAACACAGGGTGGTAGACAATACTAAATCTCCTTGTTACTGTGCAGATCTGACATTGTCCAACTCACTCTGAGTAGATTGCTGACGGTAGGTATTCAGTGTGCAGAGCTGCACTCGCTATTCTGCTGGTGGGGTCACTGTGTACATACATTACTGATCCTGAGTTACATCCTGTATTATACTCCAGAGCTGCACTCACTATTCTGTGGTGAGGTCACTGTGTACATACATTACATTACTGATCCTGAGTTACATCCTGTATTATAGCCCAGAGCTGCACTCAGTATTCTGCTGGTGGGGTCACTGTGTACATACATTACATTACTGATCCTGAGTTACGTCCTGTATTATACTCCAGAGCTGCACTCACTATTCTGCTGGTAGAGTCACTGTGTACATACATTACATTACTGATCCTGAGTTACATCCTGTATTATACTCCAGAGCTGCACTCACTATTCTGCTGGTGGGGTCACTTTGTAAATACCTTAAATACAAATCTGGCTGCAATGAGACAAGCAGCAGCACAAGGCCGTATGATCAGTCTCCCATATCCTCAGTGTCTGATATCCTGTATGTTGTATATGATCGGTGGAGGAGAGATCAGGATGCGGCTGTGATATGTAGCAGAGCGCTGCCAGCGATTTGCTCTCTTGTACAGACATATATAAGACAATACGCTGAGGAGGACAGCAATGAGGGAGAAAGTATGTCTCTCAGCCCAGGAATGCTTCTTTTCCCTCTGTATTACACTTTGGGTCAGTGCGGTGCATTGCGATGTGTTTACAATTATATTCCTAAGGAAAAACCTCAGGTGAGGTTGAGCATTTGTTACCTCTTTGAAGTTGCATTCCTTATAATTCCATGCATTGTCCTCTAAGGGGTTTTGCATCCCATACACTGATGGTACTAGTGAATGTAAATACCCCACCCATGCCTAGAACAAAGGGGGTGCTCACAACCCAGGACAGCACAGACCAGGGGTGTCACAGCCGCAGTTCTCCAGCTGTTCCAAAACTACAACTCCCATCATGCCTAGACAGCTATAACTAAAGCTTCGGCTACCCCGGCATGATGGGAATTGTAGTAGCAGCAGCTGGTGGGCCGCAGGTTTGACACCTGTGCCATAGACTATGCTGTGTTACCCAACCTGGGTTTTTTAAGGAGAAATCTGCACATACATTATGCCAAAAGTAGCTCAGAATTTACCTGTGTGAACAAGCCCTAAAGTGCATGGAGACAATAGGAAGTAAACAAGAGAGAAGACAATGGCAAACATTAATAGTATACAGTATATACAGTGATCATTAGGATACTATGTAGGTTATTAGTATACAGTATATACAGTGATCATTAGGATCCTATGTAGGTTATCAGTATACTGTATATTCAGTCAAAGTTATGTGTTAGTATACTGTACTGTATATACAGCAGTTATTAGGATACTATGTAGGTTATTAGTATACTGTATATACAGTCAGTTATATGTTAGTATACTGTATATACAGTGATCATTAGGATAGTATGTAGGTTATTAGTATATTGTAGATACAGTCACAGTTATATGTTAGTATACTGTATATACAGTGATGTTTTCTTCAGCAACCTATCCTCCTGGGCTAATATGTTACAGAAAACACTCCTACCGCTACCCTCTAAAAACACTCGGCAGCTTAAGGCCTTTAAGCAACAGGTTCTGCAGGTTGGATGAATGATGAGATTTTTCACAACCTTCTATGTTTTCTGGGTGTTTCGGTTCATTAACCCTGCAATTGCTTGTGGTCGGATTCCCTCACCCCTGACAGGTCTTTACATCAGTCTGAGCAACATTATACATGTGACCTGGGTTTAAGCTGTGGATCAGTCGGCCCCCAATAGAGATGGGTGGGGGTGCAGGAAGGAGAAGGAAAAAAAAACAGGTGTGAAATTTCCAAGAAACAATTATCTAGAAGAACATACCTGTAAAGTAGGATATAAAAGAAACCAACCTAATGTAGAGAAAACAAAATCATAGATGATGTATGGTAATAGTGTACCCTAACCTGTGACAGAACTACAACTCTCAGCATGCACAGATTTAATGAGAGGCATATGTCAGGTATCTGCAAAAACTGCAATTCCCAGCATGCACCAAGTTAATAATAAGTGCATTCATTACATCAACGATCTGTAACCAAAGATGAAGTGCATGCTGGGAACTGCATGAGAACGGCTGCTTTGTAATAGTCTATTAACTATTTTACAGTGAAGTCCCCTTTAAGAACACAACACACACTGGGCAGGGGCCCCACTGACATTTTCTGTTTCTTCCATTCTACAAAATCATCTTTGACAGCTGTAATATTTATGGTTGTATGTCAATAAGGGGTGGGTCGGCCCCCTGGGGCCATTCACATTCCTGAGAGCACACAATGAACCTTGACACTTATTCGGAGGGTTTGGTGCCGTCCTTGAAAATGAAGTTAAAATGAACTGAAGTTGTCACCTAGGAGAGCTGCGTGTACCCTCTTATTACTGTACACGGGAGTGTATATACGCCAGTGCTCCAGGCATGGGACTGTGCTAGGCCTGGACGGCACAAACCACCTAAGAAACAGACATCTCAGAGGTGGCGGATCTTCAAAGGACTTAGGTCTTTGAGAAATAACAACAGTTATATACGAACAGTGTATATGGCTATTAGGCTAATACAGGATTCACAGCAATGGACCAGCTGGACAGCATCTACAACCATCATATGTATATCCAGAGGACCATGCAGGGTTAGGTTTTATATAAGCAGCCAATAGAAATCAATGGGAACTGTGCAATACTTTACTTCCCCTGTGGAGGCAATGCAGGGATATGAAAGGGGTAATACAGCCAGTTGATTTTTTAAATCAACTGGTGTCAAAGGTATACAAAATTTGTAATTTACTTCTATTTCAAAATCTACAGTCTCTCAGTACTTATCAGCAGCTGTATGTCCTGCAGGAAGTGGTGTATTCTTTCCAGTCTGACACAGTGCTCTCTGCTGCCACCTCTGTCCAGAGCAGCAGCAAATCCCTATAGAAAACCTCTCCTGCTCTGGACAGTTCCTGACATGGACAGTGGAGGCAGCAGAGAGCACTGTGTCAGACTGGAGAGAATAAGTACTGATAAGTACTGGAAGACTGGAAATGTTTAAATAGAAGTAAGTTACAATTGTAATTGTAAAATATATATAACCAAATAAAAAATAAACATGTAAATCCAAAAATTAATAATAAAAAAAATGTACATAGAAAATGTATGTATCTACCACACTGTAGACAATGTTTTACAGTGTTATCCACCATACACAGGATAGGGGATAAACAGCTGATCAGTACTGGTCCAACCACTAGGACCCTCACCGGATCCCAACAACAGAGGCCAAAACCAGCTAGTTATTTCCTATCCTGTAAATTAGGAATAATCCTTCATCTTGGGCTTGGCCTTCGGCTGTCCAGGCATGATGGGAATTGTAGTTTTGCAACAACTGGAGGGCGGAGGGTTCCCCATTCCTGCTTTAGACCATCTTAATGTACAAAACAAACAAGTCCAAATAAAATGTTTTGCTCCCAGTTGTCTTTTTACAACACTTGACAATTGGCGCCTTACGTGGACACAAATGAGGGCACAAAGAACGGGGGGACCTGTCCGATCAGGTAGACTCCCTGCCTGTAACCTCATAAAATCCAAAAGATTTACGGTGCCTGTCAGACCCGAGAACAAGTCTATAGATGTACAAAGGGGCTGAGATGTTTAACGCCTCGTCCCTATGATCCTGTAAGCAGTCATCAGCTTCTTTCTTTATAGGCAGAACACATGGAATTATTTTTCTGCAATGTAAATAAGTTCTTTCCAATAGTATCAAACGGATCATTCACTCTGTAGTTGTGTATGTAGCATCACAAGATTCCCATCAGCTCGATACAAAAATCACGTGATGCTAAGTGACCATAACTTCCCGACCCAAGGGAAATAGAGGTTAAAGGGCAACACGTGACCTTTTTTTCTTTTTTTAGAGCTACTGACTAGCATAAAAGGGATCATGTGACTCCGGATTACAGACATTGCTTACTTTTGGTGGCTGTAATGTGGATGAGATTGGATCCACAATATAACTATTAAGGCTTGACTTTGCATTCATATACAGTCATGTAAATTATTTAAAAAGTTTTTTATAGCTTTATATTTTATCACTCCTTTCCTATCTTGAGAAATGTACCCCCAACCAGTGGATCTCTGTGCGTAGTAGAACGATGGCTCCCAGCATGCCTGAACAGTTTAAGGCTGTCTGGGCATGCTGGGAGTTGTAGTTTTGCTACAGCTGGAGGGCTAACTTACAAAAAATAGCAAAAAGGAGGAGCTGAGCAGGTTGATAGCCTATGGCTGTATTCATGATTTCAGGCAACCATCTTATCCAGCCAGATGCCGAGCATTTATCATTTGTTAAATCGGAACTTACTGTAGTTTCGCTCACCTCTAACTGATATACATATTAGTAGAACCTATATTTTATTTATGTCTGTGCTTAGGAATCCAGTGGCTGGTCCTACCTAATAACCGCCATCCTCCGCTATACAAGTGTACATACAGATAGCTGTCAATCATTGTTAGGAACGCCCACTGGTCTCCTCAGTCCGGAAGCAGAGGTTGAAATGAATAAGGGACCTTTAGCATTGAGTAATCTTCGGCCGTCCATGACCTCACGTCCATCAGCAAAATCGGTACTTTAGAAGGCACGATCAATCACACAGCTGGGCCATTAAAATATATCGCTATCATCTTTATATCCCCTCTTACGATAACAATACATTTTTAGACTCATGTAAAAGATGCAAACAGCCGTGGATCACTCCTTCCTGATAATCGATTTGTGTAAATGAGAGTCTTGAAAAGTTTGAATTAAATTTTTTCCATAAAACTATACCTCAGCTTGCCGAGCTCTTCTCACTCTCTGGCACCATGATGGGTTCCCTTCAAAGGTAAGCGGTCACCCTGGCACCTGGGGCACAACCCACTCTACCCCTGGAAAAAGGATCATATACTTACATCCTCCTGCCGTTTCTGCCACAGAGAAATTGTTGCGAGTTCAATATGCAAATAAGCAGAGGAGCCTGATGTCCATAGGAAATCACTGGAGCAGTAATTTCCTATGGATATCGGACCCAGAGGAGCGGGTGGCGCTATCTCTCCAGCGGGACAGGTATTGGGAGAACTGGACCAGAAGGAGCAGGTAAGTATATGATCCTCTACCCCGGAGTAGGGTGGGTTCTGCCAAAGGCTGCTCCTCGTGTTCTTCCCCATATACATGTAGACTCAGTTGGTGAAAGATAAGGGGAAAAAAATAAATCTACAAGATGTGGTGGATTCTTTTGATTCTTTCATGCTCTTATGATTGTATAAACCTTTTAAAGATTGTTATGTAAAAGTATCATACAGTGAGCACAAGATTCTATGTAAATGACCCTCGCAGACCCATCACAATAGCCATCATATGAGCCTTGTCCGGTCAGTTCTACCTCATAAGCATACAGATATGTTCGGATTTTTATGACGGCGTTGCTTAGGATTGGATTTTCCTGCACATTGTGTTTGTCCATTGAAATAAAAGGCTAATCCTCTATCTCAGGACCCAGGACCAGGACTAAAGCTTTTGCCTCTGCACAGAGTCAATCCCTTCTAACAATGGTGAGCATCAGAGTGGCCGGGGAAGAAAGCGGCCGCAATAAATACACCGTACACAAGCGCTCAGCTCAGCGGAGACATTTCACCATTTAGAAGAAGAAGAAAGAACTGTGCATTAAATTTATTGCCTCTCGCACAGTGAGAGAACATCTTGTGAGTCCTTTTGTCACATACAGGGTGTAGTTTATTGACATTTAAGAATATAAATCATGTAACTATGAACAAATGAAAGCTTTGTTTGCGGCTAATAATTACAATGCGTGGGTAAAAAACAAGTGCGGAGCAAACCTCGCCAAACAAGGGCTTATTGTGACCATTAAAAGTACTACAATCAGGAGCGAGCCCCAGTTTTGTCATGCAATGCACTCACTTAGCCGCCGACACAATGGACCACTGAGATTTTCTGCACTGTGACATTTTCAAAAGACTTTTTGTGAGTTTTCCCCCTTACTGCAAATACATCAGATTAAGGCAAAGCGCCACTTGAAAGCACATTTGCCTTAGTGATTTTCATCTTTTTCTCCTAATATACAAAACATGGTAGTCCGTTCTATTCTCATAATGTGAAGCAACCTCTAAGTTCTGGACCTACAGGGGGCAGCACCGGGAAGACACATTAACAAAAATACTTCAGGGAACTACTTTAACTTTAAGAATGACATTTCCATTGTGGACAGAGCATACAGAGAAAGCAGCCTCACATTATACCCAAGTGCAGTCCCATGCTTCTCCACAGGGGGCAGTATCATAATAGTTATATTCCTGTATATAGGGAGCAGTATTATAGTAGTTATATCCCTGTATATAGGGGGCGGTATTATAGTAGTTATATTCCTGTATATAGGAGCAGTATTATAGTAGTTATATTCTTGTATATAAGGAGCAGTATTATAGTAGTATATCCCTGTATATAGGAGGCAGTATTATAGTAGTTATATTCTTGTATATAGGAGCAGTATTATAGTAGTTATATTCCTGTATATAGGAGCAGTATTATAGTAGTTATATTCTTGTATATAGGAGGCAGTATTATAGTAGTAGGACTATGACATAACACTATAAAAGTCCATAATAGCAAGAAATCCAACACCTCCAGAAACAAAATCACATGCAAGAAACATATCCTGAAGCCTCACATTGGCGATTTTCAGCCTGGACACAGATCATTGCGGTGCAGACGTCCCTCACAATCGCCGCCTTGTTCTTCCTTTTAATGGCATTTCATTTAATAATCTAAACTAAATCCAAAAAATAAAAGCAGAAACTTGTGAACTTCAAAGCAGCTCACATCATATTTACCCAACATTATCTTCGTGTAATGCCTTCAAATTTAATAGTTTAATTTAATTTCACTCAGGATAATTTTTCTCCTAATCCGATAATGCGGTTAGCATCTGACAGAGCCTGTGGTTTTAGACTAACCGCGCTGCCGTCTTCTCGTCACACAACGTATGGCACAGAGCGGCAGAAAACCATTTATACCAGGTGACAAGAAAGTAATGAAGCTGTGAGACATACAGCAGACCCTTAAAGGGGGTCACTAGTCATATGTATATGACACTGATGGAGATGTTATTGTTCACAACCAGAAGCTGTAAACCACAGGTGTCCAACTCACGGCCCTCCAGCTGTTGCAAAACTACTATTCTCATCATGCCTGGGCAGCCAAAGCATTAGGCATGATGGGAATTGTAGTAAAAAGTATAATAACATAGTTAAAGGGAACCATTCACCCCGCGGCCCCCGGCAGAAACTGACATACAGTGACATAAAGGTCAATATACTTACCACATCGCTCCCGGTCCCGTCCCGGATCCCGTTGTTGACACGGAGAAAATCGCCGATTCTTCTTCTCGCACCCATTATGGTAATGAGCGCCGCCGGGTCCGAAGTCCAGCCTTCTCCCCGCCTCCGACACTTGATTGACGCCGGGTCCTCTTCCTCCTTGTCTTCTTTCTTCTCGCCGGATCCCGCGCAGGCGCTGTGACAGTCGTTTTCGGCGCATGCGCAGTTCACAATTGAAGCCGCTCCGCAGTTTACTGCGCGTGCGCCGATTGTCACAAACACGTATCCTGTTTACCGCGCAGGCGCAGAAGAGGTGACGAGACCATCGCAACGGTGCCTGCGCGGGAATTCGTCAGAAGACTGAAGAAGTCAATCAAGTTCCAGGAGGCGTGGATGGGCGGCGACGAGAAGAGGACCTCATGAATAAGTTGGACTCGTCCGTCGTTTCCTATGGACGTTGGACTCATCTCAGCTCATTACCATAATGGGCGGGAGAAGAAGAATCGGCGATTTCTCCGTGTCAACAACGGGATTCGGGAGCGATGTGGTAAGTATATTGACCTTTATGTCACTGTTTCTGCCGGGGGCCACGGGGTGAATGGTTCCCTTTAAGCAGGGTTAACACTTTAAAGAACTTGTCATGGATTTTAGTTAAATAAATGTACAAACACTTTGATGGAATACAGACAAGATACCTATTGAGCCCATTGAAGTCTTCTTGGTCTTTCAGGATCAACTGGTATCAGTCTAAGGGCCCTATTCCACTGGACGAATATCGTTCGCATAATCGTTAACGATTTCAAACGACCACTATTGCGAAAGACCTGAAAACGACGTTCCATGGAACGATAAGTTACTTATGATCGTATTTGCGATCGTTTTTTCTTCGCTATTGCGTTCGTATTTACTGCGAACGACGTCTTATTCAATGCGAACGATTTGTGAACGAGCAACAATAAAAATAGGTCCAGGTCTTCTAAAGCGATCAACGATTTCTCGTTCGGTCGTTAATCGTTAACTGCATTTCAACCGAACGATTATCGTTTAGATTCGAACGATTTAACGATAATCTGAACGATAATCGTCCGGTGGAATAGGGCCCTTACAGCGGCCCATTTAGTTTTCTTTACTTTTCGTGAAAGAAATTAAAAGGAATTGTTCATCCAATTTATTTTCTTTTAAATCAACTGGTGCCAGAAATTTTTAAGTTACTTTTATTACAAAATCTCCACATTCTACATTACTTATCAGCTGCTGTATGTCCTGCAGGAAGTGGTGTATTCTCTTCAGTCTGACACAGTGCTCTTTGCTGCCACCTCTGTCCATGTCAGGAACTGTCAAGAGCAGCAGCAAATCCCCATATAAAACCTCTCCTGCTCTGGACAGTTCCTGACATGGACAGAGGTGGCAGCAGAGAGCACTGTGTCAGACTGAAAAGAATACACCACTCCCTGCAGGACATACAGCAGCTGATAAGTACTGGAAGGCTTGAGATTTTTTTTAACAGAACTAAATTACAAATTTCTGACACCAGTTGATTTAAGAGAAAAAAAAAAGAAGAAAAAACAGCCTCTTAAAGGTGGAGGCTTAGAATAGAGATCCTACAGAAGTGTGACCTTATCCTAAGTCACAGGGATTTCACTCATAGAAGCTTACCAACAAATTGACCTGTATACATGCCGATTGTAGTCATAAGAGGCTATAGTTATATCTATGGCCACCTTAAAACCAAACAAAAATCATAACTGGTCATCCCTCACTGCATTTTTTTCAATTTGCTGTAAGGACGCTGTTTATGACGCAATAAATAAATAATGCAATTACTGTGTTTAAAACAGCAATGTGTGAACACAATGTAAAGCATTGTTTACATTTCAAACGCCAGGCCAAATGTTTTATCTTCCTATTTGGGTAAATGCAAATATGCAGAATTTTTTCGAAAAAAAAAAAAAAAAAAATCAGACTTGAAGTGTAATATTTGTTCAGACTGTGATTGATGCTTTTTTTTTTTTGCTTTCTTCATTTTTTATGCAGATTTTGGGGTTGGATTGTCAAACTTCCATTGTCAATTTTTGATAAAAATTTTAAATTCTGCATTGATACAGATTCTGATGCAGAACCCACACTAAAAGATTCTGTTCATGAGTTGCAATTTTTCCTCTCACTGCATTCAAGTAAAAAATCTACAATAAAATGTGTCGCACTGGATTTTCTGTCAATGTTTTTTTTTTTTTTTTTTTTTTGCATAATACGTAAGAATATTCGACACAGCAAAGCAGCACAATTTGATGTGGATTTTCCTACAGATATTTTATACAGCAAACCCACCGTGTCTACATTTAGTCTTATGCTTTTTTCTAGCAAACTATGGTGTGAGCCAAGTCCTCCAGAACGAGGGCCAGACCAGTAAGAGCCCTTCAGGTAGCACACGGAGCGCATCCATGACATAGACTGTGTTTTAGCCGATGAGGCAGTTGCTATAGAGACAGAAGCTAATTAACTGTATTGGGCTCTGAGAAGAAGATGCCGCGGGGCAGACAACACTGTATCTCAGATCACGAAAACGCAGAACATTTCATGCAATCTCCAAACATCTCTCATATCTGGAATACCTGAGTATTCGCTTAGCTTGCACAAGCCCTCAGGAAAGACAACATTGTATTTTTATTAATTTTGATCCAGCAACATTCTTTAATAGCATCAGCGAGACGACAGCTCATTGTCTGGGCCCAGGAAATAGAATGAAATCATATGTACGCCACCAGGCTTCCAGTGGAATAAGTCTGTTCCAAATAAGATTACTGGAAGCCTGATCCGAAAAGGAGTTTTGATCCGGCACAATTCTTTGATATATTTACAGTGTTTGTATTTTCTATAAGCCAAATCAGTTTCTCTTGGTAAATCACAGATGCCCGACATAAAAGATGTAACGTCGGAAACGGGGAGTGAGGAAGGTCCAAGACATGTTACCGTTCAAGTGTGATCGTAATTCAGTCAATGGGATTAGATAAATGTTATGTAGATCACAGGTGTCAAACTCAGGCCCTCCAGCTGTTCCCAGACCACAATTCCTATCATGCCGGGACAGCCAAAGCAGGCATGATGGGAATTGTAGTTTTGCAACAGCTGGAAGGCCTGAGTTCGACGCCCCTGATGTAGATGAAGCTGAAACGTTGTAGAGGACTAAGCTCACACTGAGCATGACCTATGACCAGGTCATCGACAACAATCTCTCCTTGCTGTTGGACAGGAAGAGGAGCATGCTGCACCATTCTTCTATGATGGGGGCGTCAAACTTGCAGCCCAACAACTGGGCAAAACTACAATTCCCATCATGCCGAAAGGCTGTCCGGGGATGATGGAAATTGTAGTTTTGCAACAGCCCTTTTGACACCTGTGATTTCCAATGGAACTACCAATGGCGTCCTGTATTAGGCCCAGTTCACACTGAGCAAAAACGGCGGAACTCTCTGCCACACTCAGTGTCCTGCAGTGAGTGAATGGGAGGGCTCGCACACTTCTGCTTCCTCCCCTCTCCACTCAAAAAATTGACATGACAATTCTTTGAGCGGCGAGAGTGGACGCGCACGTGCCCTCCCATTCACTCACTGCAGGATACTCAGCTCATTGTGAACTGAGCCTAACATGGATGGCCATTGTGGGACAAATAGCTGTTTCATATGCATGCATATAAGGGTCCTACGATGGCCAGGTAAATAAAATATAAATGTAACCCGGAATAGGACACATCATTCAGGACAGGTCAGGACTGTGTTCCTCTGTATTGTAAATAGTTGGTGTAACCCCAGCTTCACATTAGACTCTTTCCTGTAATGTTCAATCAGTTGGACGGTAAAGCCCGGCTGAGGTTCACCTTCAGCATACGTGTATCCTCGCTCTCGGAGCACACCTCTGGTGGCAGGTAAATAAATAATACAGACAGGCACACACCTTCAGTAACCTGATCCTAAGTTGCCAAATACTAAAAGCCTCTTTAATCTCAGCAGTGCCGCAGGGCTACACAAGGTGCTCCTGTCCCTCTGGCAAAGCTGCTAAAACTGATTTCTCAGATCAGTAAAGTCCACACCTTGTCACACGGAAGGAACAGCAGCTCTCCCCATCTGTCACACCTTCCACTGTCCCCTACGTAGGGTGCACATCTATAGATGGCGGCCTTCCCTCCAAATGGAGGTATACAAGTCATGTTGGGGGTTGAAGTCATCTATATATACAGTATAACAGATCTGTGCTCTATTTATGTCTATTGGGGGTGGGTCACGCTGGGAATTGTAGTGTTCTATGTGAAGCTTACAGTAGAATTGTATTATGGTGGTGTCCAGGGGTTGGATTACATTGTGTAGTGTTTTATGTCTAGAGAAAAGAGCTGTATCATCGTCATGTCCACTGGTCAGGTAATGTTAGGGGTTGTAGTACTTTATGTGTGTCCAGAGGATAATAATAATAATAATGTTCGGGTGATGTTGGGGGTTGTAGTGCTCTATGTATACAGTGTAACAGAGTTGTATTATAGTAGGGTCTAGCGGTCAGGTCATGATGAGGGTTGTAGTGCTCTGTGTATAGAGTGTCACAGAGTTGTTTTATGTCCAGAGGTCAGGTGATGTTGGGGGTTGTAGCATTCTATGTATGCAGTTTAACAGAGTTGTATTTAATGATGTTGGGGGTTGTAGTTCTCTGTGTATAGAGTATACCAGTTGTATTATAGTGATCTCCAGTGGTCAGGTCATATTGGGGGTTGCAGTATTCTACGTATGGAGTATACCAGTTGTATTATAGTGATGTTGGGGGTTGTAGTGCTCTGTGTATAGAGGACTGTAGTCAGCAGGTTTTGCTTTTCTATAATACTATACCCTTTAGTAAATAAACAGTAGCTGGTTGGCGTCTGGCAGCGTTTCATACATGGAAGTCTTATCACCGGCATAATTAAGTTAACAATTCACATGATGATGTGTGCGAGCGCGGATCCAGAGTCTCACAGAGGTGACAACGTCCAGAACTAACCCGATACTAGACAGGCTGAGAATCACAGCGTGACATGGGCTGGAGAGGACGGTTATATGGTGGTATAAGACATGACGTGTAGTACGGTAACATGTAGGGGGGTTACTGTGCGGAATGGCGGTGTCTGACTTGCAGTTTATACATTAAGAAAGTATTTCACAAGGATACCGAGTCTATTCCACAAGTGAGAAACACAAAGCCAAATCCTATTACATTCCCCGCAGCTTCCACTTCATATCTCTTGTCATTTCTACGGCTCTAAAATCAAGTTACCAACTGGAACATCACTCTCATAAACACAATATATCTCCATACAAGTCTGTAGGCAATGCAACCCCCCCCCCCCCCCCCCCCCCCCCCCCCCACTCCTCCAATAAAAAGCCTCATCCATCCCACAAGGGCACACGCCAGTCTGGTAACAGGAGAACAATGCACGAGGACATGGAGACACATGAAGCCCATTACACATTACACACAGCAATAAACTCCCTATATCCAATCTATATAGCAATGATCCCCCCATAAGGTATTCTGCATTAGTGGAGGGAGGTTTTCTGTTCAGGATCCTCATCTCTCACTCCGATCTGTCCAGCAGTACACAGGCCATGATGTGAATGCATTTTGTGTAATGCCTAGTTTCCCCTGTGGTGGCGCTGCAGAGAAACTGGACACTTAGCGTCATCTTTTTCCACAGATTATAGCTGATCGCTGGGGATCCCAGCTGGGGATCCCAGCTGGGAAAGACTTTCTGAGCTGCTTCATATTAAGATAAGCATTGCCCAAAGAATTGCCTAGAGTGGAGGACACCTTGAAGTTAGCCCTGTGCAGACACCGATTTCACAGATCGAGAATACAGGATTGCTCGGCCTTTCATAACCTTCCTGTGTATGGGAAGGATGGGGCCGGACAGGAGAGACAATTGACGATAAGGCTCCTAGTGGGACCTTGGTGGTCTGCTTAAAGTGAATGTACCACTAGGTACACCGCTTTGTTTTTTTTACATGAACGGACCACTGTCAGCGCGGGGATGCTGGTGATGCGGTCCTTATTTGGTTTCCGCACATGATCAATAAATGCTAAGGGGTCATCTAAATTAACCTACTCGTCAGAAAGAAGCCACACTTATGTTTCCTCCATCTTAATCTACAGAACTATAAGTCGAAGTGGTTCTGCAGCTGCTGCTATTGACTGGAGGATGAGATACATGACAGATCTTTGAGTACAGTATCTCTGATATAGGAAATAACATTTTCCACCAAAGGCAAAAACCATACAATCGCAAGCAAATCATTGATTCGGGACATAATGGTGGAAAATCTTTCAAATCCATTGGTCCAACCGCAATATTATCTAAGATATGAGACACAGCTGATATGCAATGACGCTTGTGAATATTCTCCTGCTGACACACGCTGATCCAATGACTAAAATGTCAAATCTAATGGAATGTGATCAGACAGGAAGTATTTGTTGGGGCGTTACACCCACCCCGGGGTTACAGTAAAATAAGCGATTATCGCTTACATCTAGAAGCCTCCAAACCAGTCCTATAGTGCACTGAGGATGACACGTAATAGTCAGATCCACCTAGTCACAAGCAGGCTCTTCATGGAGTCTAGTGGCTGTACACATTAGATGTGTGATTACTGAACGTGCTGACCTGCACTGGTGTGTGCTAGGACCTCCGCACATATACATAGATGGAAGGAAGAATCGATCAGGAAAATTTGATTTCAACTGCTCAAATCCTTCTGCTCTAAACGGAAATAGGCCGCTACTATAGGAGTCTGGCAGTGGCTTAAAAGGGGAACACCAGCAAAAAGAATTCTTTCAAATCAAGTGATAGATTTGTAATTCACTTCTATTTAAAAATCCCAACTCTTCCAATATCAGCTGCTGTATGTCCCGCAGGAAATGGTTTATTGTTCCCAGTCTGCCACAGTGCTCTCTACTGCCACCTCTGTCCATGTCAGGAACTATCCAGAACAGCAGCAAATTCCCATAGAAAACCTCTCCTGCACTGGACAGTTCCTGACATTGACAGAGGTGGCAGCAGAGAGCACTGTGTCAGACTGGGAAGAATACACCACTTCCTGCAGGACATACATTAGACATGTACGGGGACATTTATACTTGTACACCGGCCTTAAATAAAGCCCAGACCCCTTTTTCTGGCCAGAAGAGCACAGGCTTTGTGCATCAAATCTACACCTGCAAGCAGGCATAAGACATGATATAATGACTCCACCCTGCCTTATCATGCCCTCACCCCCCAACCATCGGGCAAGCAGGGAGATACGGCAGGTGTACGCCAGGGAGAAGGGGCGAATCTTCCACCTTCTCTCTAGAGGCATACATTTGGCTGACAGCTATAGATTACTTGTGACTGTAGTAGTTTCCAGTTAAATCTGGTCTTAACTTACAATAAAAGTTTTCCACGGTGCTGTACAGATTTCCTGGGGTTATCATCTAGACTGAGCTTAAAGGAAATTCTCCTTGCACAGTAACTTCAAAGTCACCATTCTAGTTAATGGTTGCATTCTGATGTTTCCTCCAGTGGACAGCCTGTGCTCATCTCCGGTTACATCTAATCCTTTTCACCTTTATATTTAGTATTATTAAGTTCTCTGCGGTTCCCTCCCGTCTTTTTCATGGCTCTGATAAACAAGTCTATGATTTTTTTTTTCCTCCTTCCAGCTTACAATTACTGCACCCTATACAGTTTCGGCCTATGTGGATCAGGTGTCCGCGATACAACTTGTAGAGGTTGCTGAGAGACCCAGAAGACAATAGAAAATCTGCGTACAGTGATTACAATAACAGATGAAGCCGCACGCAACGCGATACCTCACATCTGGTATTTGCTTACAGAAAACCACATTTTTTTTAATACTCAATATCCTGGAATATTTTAGAGTCATAAATGCAACGGGGAAAAAAAAGCTGCTTTTTTGCAAGCAAAAAAAAACTAAAATTTTTTTTAAATGCAACGCTACAGCAAGGGACTGTGCACACCCCTATAGGATTACTGTAAGTTACCAAGCCAAGGCCATGTTCACACATTGGGTTTCCGTTCCAATTTTCCAAAGGCAGGAAAAAAAAAAAGTTGAGGAACTGCAACGTGTGAACACAATCTTATGATATAAACTATCTAAATATTTGGATCCCAGATCCCTGCCTAATGTTTACAAAGGAGAAAACAGGACAAAATGTGCAAGTGATGGAAGAGGTAGTCCGGAGTCGTGTGAGCCATCTGTAACCATGGCAACAGGCCATAAAGCCAGTGACTATGCAGTGCAATGATGGCCCCACTAAAAACATCACAACAAAATTACAAGGACGTTCTTATGTTGTGGACGGTGCATGTATATGACACCTAGCCTGCCATGGATGTACAATATGACCAGAAAAAGTGCACAGCGACTGACCAGCACATGTTAGCGGAGTTCTGTACATGTGCACCATTGGCCTGATGGATCCCTTCCCTGTCACATGGAGAATGCCATGATGTGGTTGCTGCCCGCTTTGCCCCTGCTCTGCTGGTAGAAGAAGGGACAGTTTGGTTGCTAGGGGATTCTCTACCCAACAACCACAGTTTAATGGCACAAACCGTTCCCCCAATTTTTCCAGCAACACGAAGAATCATAGAAGATCATTTTGTGTAGGGAACTCTTACTTATTCAGACTGTGAAAAATTTATTATGAAAGGCAACAAAAACCATCGAGGAGGATAAAAGGACACATGTCAAACATCTGTCCGGCACCGAGACGTTCACAGAGATTTTATTGTCGTGGAGTTTACTATGGGGAATGTGCCAAGGGGCTGTTGTTGTGTTCAGTCTATGTGACCCCCTGTATGAGCCCAGACAAATAAGCTCCTTTTACACTCCAGCTGTTGCAAAACTACAATTCCCATCATGCCTAGACAGCCGAAGGCTGTCTAGGCATAATGGGAGTTGTAGTTTTGCAACTGCTGGAGGGCCACAGGTTCCCTATCACTGACCTAGACTTTAATACTCCTCAAATCTAGGAGAGTATAAGATCTGGAGTGTTTCCCCGACAGTCACGTAGGCATGCTTCTTGCAGGAATAAAGGGGTGTTGAATGAGTGTTGGTATGACCCTTTGTTTCCTTCTGCAGTTCTAGAAAGGGAAACCAAAGTGCAAGTTCCCACCACTGCGCTAAGTTGAAGAAGAAGCCTCCCATGATGGGCCCAGTAGCTGTATACTGGACCACTATTCTCAGGATGCGGCTACATATGTTGGTGCCCTTCTGCTTGATTTCTAACAGCAATGTGGAAGAGCAGAAGATGGCTTACTCTCCAGACCCTGCGATGCGGCAGGAAACCAGGGCCTGCAAACTTTCTGCCAAGAGCAGCTGAGAAGCATCAGCACAAGTCTAATTTTTTTTTCCAGACATTATGTTCCATTTGGCAGCTGAGGTCACATGACAGCTGCAAACTAAAAGCCTCGAGTATTGCTGCTGCTTCCAGTCTACACTGACAGCCTGGAAGAGACTCGCACACCAGAGCAGGAGCAGGGGGGGGGGGGGGTGCTCCGTCTTTCCATTACATCATCCAGCCAGCACTGGGGGGGGGGGGGGGGGGGGGGAGTGGGAGGGAGGGAGGGAGCACAGCTGGTGGCAGCCGCAGTACCATCTGCTTTCCCCCTTGCACTCTGTGCTAGTTTTCTCTTCAATCTCCTACTGTTACTTATTGAGGAGCTAAAACTACAAGCAGGATGAAATGAGTCCCCGGCAAGAATAATTATTACGAGAGGAGGGTTTATGAGGAGTGTAATGTGCTAGAGGGGAGCAGCGCCCGGCTAATCTGGGCTTCGACCTCTCATCTTTACCAGCCATGACCTCTAAACCCGCTGCCCCTAGCTTAAGAGCTATATACCTGCTGCCTGCACCTTCAGAGCTCTACACCCGCTGTCCCCATCTACAGAGCTCTACACCCGCTGTCCCCATCTACAGAGCTCTACACCCGCCGCCTGCACCTACAGAGCTCTGCACCCGCCGTTCTTATCTACAAAAGATCTACACCCGCCACCTACAGAGCTCTACACCCGCCGCCTGCACCTTCAGAGCTCTACACCCGCTGCTTGCACCTTCAGAGCTCTACACCCGCCGCCTGCACCTTCAGAGCTCTACACCCGCCGCCTGCACCTTCAGAGCTCTACACCCGCTGTCCTTATCTACACCCGCTGTCCTTTACCTGCCCCTGCTGTAATCTTAGTTGCCAGTCTTCACAACAATTTATCAATGATGCAATCTCTAACAAAAAGGAAGTTGAGTTTAAAAAGTAAAATTACTATTACATACGCCATGCATTAAATCACACATTATAGTCATAAATTAGCATCAGTACAAAACGTTCACCCTTTATTACACAATATACTTTTATAAATACAAGGAAATACGCTGGAGAATCTATACGATTAGGAGAAGATGACCCTATAATCTCCATATGAGCGTTGCACTGCTTGGATGAGGGTCAAGGGCCTTAAGATCTAAAAAGCCAAAGCGCTGTTATGTGTCACATCATACATGCTTTATTATACTGAAACCAATTCGCTATGTCCCCTGTATGATGGAAGAGGAGGGAAGGAAACTGGGTAATACAATGATGAATATGATGCATGGGACACAATGCACATTAGATGCACCAAAATAAGAGGCAGGCTCGTACGCCACTTTGTCTACTGTATTTAGTGCTGCCATCCTCCTTAGGTTATAATTAGATTTTTACGTTTGTTACAAGGAAGAATAAATAAGTGTCCATCGCTTCAACGCCACAGAGAAACATTAATTGAGACTAATAGTAACCAATCGGCTGCACACCGCCTGCAGCCCAGAAAGTGAGAATCCGGATTACCTTATAATTACTCTTACACAATGTAGCAATTTTAGGATGCGAATGTAACAATGGCACGAAAATCCCTTTATATCAGAGGCGGCTCCCGCACTTCGGCAAGTCGTATTACAGACGAGCGCTGACGTGCGGTTCTTTACTAATAATAACCGCCTGCATCGAAACATCTACGGAGTGAGCAATGATCGCACGTGGCAGCGGATGTGACATTTTACAACTGTGATAGTAAATGCTTCTCTGCCCGGCACAACACCGGCTAAACGTCTGGTATACTCACAACACGTGTTAAGATCTGGTCCTCTAGCGCATTCTAGAAACGTTGCTGCATAACCATTTATTTATCTGGATCTGGAGCATGACAGGCTACAAGGTAACCATTGCCCCTGCAATATGTAATCCTTATAAGTTTATTGCGTTCTTTGGCTTTGTATTGAGTTCGTGTGTGTACGTAAAAAATTTTTGCACAGATTCATACAAAATTTTATGCAAATGTAATTCGAAACCATACTAACTTGGATGCAGAAATCAGCATGGATGAATATGCCCTGGGTATGTTTTTTTTTTTTTTTTTTTTTTTTACTAATAAAAATCCTGTTCCATGCTATATGTAGAGTATATATAAAGCATATATAGTGTATCTCAGTTTCCCTAAAAAATATCTCAGCATATTCAGCAAAATTCCAACCAATGACATACACTGCGTTACTGCAAGACTGACCTGTTACCAGTCTGTGTAGGGGTAAAACAGAGCTACGGGACCTTGTGAGGTCCAAAAATCTCTTCAATGTGTTTCAAGGAATGTGTTCCTCTTTGTCAAGATGGTCCTCGACAAAGAGGAATGCATTTATCAAAACGCGTGGATGAACTTTTTGGATCTCACAAGGACCCGTAGACATCACAAAGTATCCTGTACCGGAGATATCCTGCCGGTAAGGGATTACACACTACCAGTCGGAGTGTGCCCCTTGTCAGAACACTTAACTATACTATACCAGGTTTGGAAAAATATTTGGAGAGACATTTTTGGGGGAATATTCCCTGTGACTGATGTAGAAATACACTATATATGTTTTATATATACTCTCCAAAGAGCATAGAACAGGATTTTTATAAGTATATTTTATTTAGTGTTTGGCAGGCAAGTAGTCAAAAGCTCTAGTACACTGCTAATAGTACCAAACTTCAGATGGGCAGCACACTTGTATTATCACCCTCTTGATTATGTTTTTTGTTTTTTAATTTGCTTATAGGTGCTCTTTAATGCTTTATTACATCACACGGTACACATTTTAGATATGTTCCATGATTATGTAAATCCCCCAAAAAGGTTCAGAATTGCCACTGGTACTTTAGGAACATAAAACGGGACCAGTACAAGGGCCCCCCCCCCCCCAAGACCCAGCAGCAGATGATGACCACACAAAGTAGCTCCGTGGCTGATGTATTCAATATATTCCCTAATTGTACAAATATATCCACTGAAATCCATAGGAGTATCAGAATAGTCTAAAAGCATCCTACCTCATCACTACATGACTGGGACCACCACAGAAACGTGGAGGGTTCTGTAGATATTGTTGGCATGTGATGGATTTGTTGTAAAGCACTTTTCCATCCGGGATGCACACACACTATTTGGCATTGATGTAAATGGCAGCTGGCGACTTACCATACATTTTGCCTTCATCTGACAGTATAATTTTCCTTCTCCCACATGGTGGGTAGATAGCGAGCGCTTCCTGAAAGCTCTGCTCAATATCCGGACTCCAGACACCTTCTGCATCATTGTCCATGGGTTTATCAGCAGAATCGCTCATTCTTTCAATATCTTCGGCAGGACTTTCGCTGCCGCTCCAACTACTGGGCTCAATGGTGGCGGTTGGGTACTCCAAGCCGAAGCCTGGACGCTGGACAAAGAGAAACCTGGAACGGAAAGGACAGGATATTAAAATACATTGTGGGCATATCACCCTCATGTTAATCTGCAGGCAGAGCAAGCCAGTAATCTTACAAAGAAATAAGAGCTTTTTTACTTCCCCCATTTCCATTCAGTTGCCCGCTTCTAGCTCTCCTGCCAATTTGCAGGATTTCAGGTTTTTCAATACAGACAATTTTTGGGGGGTAAAGTTAACATGTAAATGGGTCAGTGGCTTTGTGCTTTTCTGCTAACGTTTCACAATCCATTCAAGCTCAAGTCAGCATCCAGGAAAAAAAAAAACAATTATTTATTACCCGTTATTTATGGAGAAGCAAGATAGTCTCTGGGGCGAAAAGCTGCAGGGAACCGTCACAGAACAAACAGGCAACGTAAAAGACGCCACATAACTGTTTGTCGATCAGAGCGTCTCTTAGTTGGATATTGCTGGAGGATCAGATGCTGGATTAATGGACGTTACAGGGAATCATTGTCTCTATAGCACTATCATCTATAGTGTTGCTATCATGACACAGGGCCACAGACAGGGCTCTGGACAGTTCCTGACATGGACAGATGTGTCAGCAGAGAGCAGTGTATCAGACTGGAAAGAAAACCCCACTTTCTGAAGGACATACAGCAGCTGATACGTACTGGAAGACTGGTGATTTTTTAATTAGAAGTGATTTACAAATCTGTATAAGTTTATGACCTCAGCCGATTAAAAAACAATTATTTTTTTTTTTACCAAAGTTCCCCTTTAAAGGGAACCTGTCACCCCCCGTGCCAGGGTGACAGGCTCCCGACCCCCCGCTACAGCCCCCTATATTCACCTGATCCCGCCGGGTCCCGCTTCTGGATCCGGTCAGGTCACGGAGATCTCAGCCGCTGCAGCCCGACGCGCGCGCTGAGATGAGTGCAATGCTCATAGAGAATGACCGAGCGCTGGACTCTCCGTCATTCTCTATGAGCGTTGGACTCATCTCTCAGCGCGCGCGCCGGGCTGCAGCGGCTGAGATCTCCGTGACCCGACTGGATCCAGAAGCGGGACCCGGAGGGATCAGGTGAGTATAGGGGGCTGTAGCGGGGGGTCGGGAACCTGTCACCCCTGCACGGGGGGTGACAGTTTCCCTTTAAGGCTTCATGATGGATAAGTAATCCTCAACATCAGATGAGAAAAGAGTCCAATCTTTCGACCATGTGATGCTTCTTAGGTAACCTGTGACATTCCATCTGTTGCAAAACTACAACTCCCAGCATGCATTTAATCAATAAGCTTTAACCTTGAGCTATCTAGCTTTTGCTAAACGACAACAACAAGCCTATGACCAATACTACCATGGCTACAATCAGTGGCTGCATATGTAGGAGACCATAAAAAAACTGATGAACATTAAAAGTGACAGAGCTCCAGAGCTGGCTGCCCGCATCGCATCAACATCACCAAACAGTTGTGAGTGACAGTCACGGACGAGCCAACAACCCAGCCGCGCTGGTAACATATGCTCAGATGTGGAGCATCAGCATGAACAGAAGCAGTCTGCTGTGACATGAGGAGAAGGGGGCTGCCCCCGAGCAGAGGGTCTCCAAACTCCTGAGCGCTGGTCAAATATAAGCCGCTAATACCCTGTCCTCCAACTGAGAGCAAACACTGATCCTTTATGGGCTATGAGACAGACAGTATGGCCTCCATAGTTAACCCTATTTAACATTTTGCTACTTGTAAGTGCTTGTATTTCACAGAGGCTAGAAGTGAAGCGTATAGAATGTAGCGTATACAGCACCTCCTAGCACTGGGCATATACTGGTGGAAATAAGTGTAGAGTGAACAGTTGCAACAAAGTACAGAAGAGAAAAATCCTATCTACTTTTAGCACTAGTTCTGACTATTATAGAACTTTAAAATTGCATTTTTTTAAATCTCCAATTTCCAGTTGTTCCTGAGAAAGTGGGTGCAGACTATTTACTATGTCTCCATACCCTGCACACATCAATCCTAGTCTCCTGTATCTTTATAGCACACATTTAACTTGCAGCCCTCCAGCTGTTGCAAAACTACAATTGCTATCAAGCGTGAACAACCAAAGCTTTAGCTGTCCAGGCATGATGGGAAATGTAGTTTTGCAACAGCTGGAGGGCCGCAATTTTACACCCCTTCTTTATAGCACACCTCCTATGGCAGCAGCAGAAGGAAAGACATTATAGAGCAGTACTTGGCAGTGTAAACAGCAGTATATACAGCACTGGAGTAAGATATAACGCTTACTACAAGCTGCTGCAGCTTCTGTATGTGACTCCTAGCCTCTGCCTCTCCATAAGCAGAATGAAATCTAAAACTTCAGAGAGCAGATTGATCTTCTGGCAGATTTAAATGGATTATCCCATGCACAAGTGATAATATAGCTGATCAGTGGGACTGACTACTTAGACCGCCACCATTTACAAGAATAGGGGTGGGGTTCCTTAGTCCCCTGTGTGAATGAAGCGGCGGTAAAGCAGCGAACTGCCCAAGATACTCAAGTACAGAGCTTGGCTATCTTTTGCAGTCCCGTAGTGAGTAACCAGTGCGTCATTCACATGTGGTCCCAGTAGTAAGACCCCCCCACACTGATCACATACATATCACCTACCCTGTTAGTTGATATAATTTTCAGTGACTTTTAAAGGGTAATAAAAAGAATAAAACAAAAAAACCTCTCCTGGACAGAGGTGGCAGCAGAGAGCACTGTGTTTGACTGGAAAGAGTACACCTCCTCTAGGGCATACTGATTTAAAAAAATAAATAAATACTTTTTACCCCCAGAGTTTCCCTTTAAGAGGAAAGGAGAAGAAAGGATCCTGAAAATTTGAGGAATGGGCATTTTTCTCTATTAAGATATATTACAGAGTTTCTTCTTTTCACTTGTACTAATGATTTAGGCAACGTTTGTTGAAACAGTGACCAATAAAACACACAGTAGTGACTAGAGATGAGGTTCGTATGAACCTGAACTCTCGGCTTCTGATTCCCGTGGTCCTCAGGCTGTATCCACGGAGCAGGCAGACAGCGGGAATCAGAAGTCAATAGTTCAGGTTAACACGAACCCGAACCTCCGCCGGTTCGCTCATCTCTAGTTGTGACATAGATGAGTGATGTATTATGTGTACATTGTGGCAGAGAAGAAACAAGCATAATAGGATAAAATATCAAGTCTCTAGAACAGGTGTCCCTAATATCAATGGTAAAGACGGTTGTAAACACGAATATTACTATATACAATCAAATTACTGCTTTTCAAGTAAAAAAAAAAAAAAAAAAAAAAAACTTACTAAAAAAAGAATAAAGACTGCAGAAACACCAGCATGAATAAAATATGGAGTGTTACATCCTTTGGGACAATGATGGGCGATTGAGGGTTTATATGGGAATTACGTCTACGATCATATGTACAGCTTCATGCAAGCCAAACAAAGTCATAGCAGGGGATACGCTGCAGGACATATCATGTCTTTGGTGAAAGGACACAGGATGTCCAACGCTAAACTTAATCTGAGTGTCATGCCAACCTGCTGTGCGCCCCCATCAGTAAGGGCACCTGTCCCTGTCACTTCCCTGGGCAGACAAGACTAAGAGAGGAGGGTCAGAAATTCAATGGCAAATGTGCTGTAGCAGGGTCCTGCCAATAGCTTTACTCGTGTGAGGTAATATAGCAGAATGCACATTGCTTTAGACTGCCGCAAGCCTAACAACTCTCCTACTTCTAGTGCAAAGTTTGCTTCAATCATAACAAACTAACCACCAGCCTATTAATGGAACTTACCTTCAGCAGGGAAAGTAGTTATAGTTTTAGCCACAGGTCGGGGAACACTGGCTTAGGGCCCTATTCCACCGGACGATTACCGTTCGCATAATCGTTAACGATTAACGATCTCAAACGACCTATATTGCGAAAGACCTGAAAACCTTCACTCATTTCCATGGAACGATAATCGTTACTTATGATTGTATTTGCGATCGTTTTTTCTTCGCTATTGCGTTCGTATCTACTGCGAACAACCGAACGACGTCTTATTTAATGTGAACGATTTGCGAACGAGCAACGATAAAATTAGGTCCAGGTCTTATAAAGCGATCAACGATTTCTCGTTCAGTCGTTAATCGTTAACTGCATATTAACCGAATGATTATTGTTTAGATTAGAACGATTTAACGAGAATCTGAACGATAATCGTCCGGTGGAACAGGAAGCGTCACATGATCAGAAGAATGGTCTCTTTGTTACCTTAATAGGAGAAGTAGGGATCCAGCTAATGGTGCGTTTACACAGACAGATTTATCTGACAGATCTTTGAAGCCAAAGCCAGAAACAGCCTATAAACAGAGATCAGGTCATAAAGGAAAAAACTGAATTTTTCAAATCCATTCCAGCTTTGGCTTCCAAAATCTGTCAGATAAATCTTTCTGTGTAAATGCACCCATAGAGTATCAAATCAATTGATTACATCCAGCTTCGGAGCTAAATCATGACAATTGAACCGCCCTACTGATCATGTGATTTGCTTACAATTTTCACATGGTCCAGAGATTGTACTCACCCAATTTTAGATAGAGATTCACTATAGAGCAGTTCCTAGATATGACTTGCTGGCAGACCCCGTGCACTGGCTGGACCTGGCTCTGGCAGTCTAAACGGTTGAATCTTAGCAATGTGCATTGTCCTGGCTTCACCGGGCAGTGGCAACACTGGCTGCCTGGCTTCCTCAGAGCACTGGCCACACTGGCTGCCTGGCTTCCTCAGAGCACTGGCCACACTGGCTGCCTGGCTTCCTCAGAGCACTGGCCACACTGACTGCCTGGCTTCCTCAGAGCACTGGCCACACTGGCTGCCTGGCTTCCTCAGAGCACTGGCCACACTGGCTGCCTGGCTTCCCTGGGCACTGGCCACACTGGCTGCCTGGCTTCCTCAGAGCACTGGCCACACTGGCTGCCTGGCTTCCTCAGAGCACTGGCCACACTGGCTGCCTGGCTTCCTCATGGCAGCTGGACACTACTGCAGGCTGCTTCTGCGCGGACCTTATCAAGCTGTACTAGTATGCCACAGTGCCTAAACCATAGAAGACAATGAAACTATATAAATAATGGTTCCATGTAACAGGTTAGATCAGCCTTACACATGCCACAAAGTGACAAGTTTTAAAAACTCCATGTCTTACAGTTCATCTCAATAAACAACCATCTCAATCTTTGTTCCACGGCTCCTGTCCTCCCTTTCACAATATTTCAGCTGCAGGATTAATTCATTTGTTCTGTCCGACAAGAAATCAATGAGAGGCCACTTGCCATACAATGCAGCATCACTACACCGCAACTTTGATTGTAGAGGGAAGAAGAGGAGGAGGAGGGGAATAAAAGCCTCCGGGAGATAAGGTTTCCTAGCCAACTCTACAAAACGTGGAAAACCATTTTAGCAAATTAGCAGAAAGACTGCGGCCTGCGAGGAATGATCGGCAGGTAAATAGGACGCAGGTATTTTAATGAACACATCTGATTTCCTGGCTTAACAAACGCGGCTGAAGAGGCCTCATTAACACCTTGAGTGCTGGAGATTACTGTAATGACCAGAGATAAACAGACCCCAGATCTATAAATATCACAAGGGATTACAGCCTGGATGACAAATGCATTCATATATAAAAGACAGAAGACGTCTCTATGTTCAACATAACTAAGGGCTAGAGGATGCAGATTCTCAGTATCATTATTGTCTGATACTTCTCCTGTAGTCACCCCATGTAATCTAATCCAGGCAAAGGGTACCTATGTGTACCTATCATTTATACAAACTCCTGACACATCATAGTGGATTGCCATAGGTCTCAGACTTCTATTGCAGTTCTGTATACCCCTCTATAGCTGAGTGGAGAAGAAGGGGCACTTCTGTCCTTTGGTTCTAGCAATGATTAACTGTCTTAGCAACCGGACCTAACCTATAAAAATCTTCTGACAGGTCACTATGGCATGTCAGACATTTGTTTAAATGATAGGTACACTAGTACACTATTACGTACAGTGGTCTTTCTGAACTCACCCTGCCCTCTCCATGGGCTAGTGTAGTATAGGCAGCATGTAACCTGATCTCTCTTTCCCTCCTTTAAACTTCAATGGAACTGCGATTCCCCCCCCCTAGAGCAGTAGCAATGGGAAGACGAAACTTTTTACACTACATGCTTATTTTTTAAAAGAATTGTTGAAAAGACTGCGACCATTTAGGAGTCCTTTGCATACACCAGACTCCTACAATGTAAGCTGCCTAAGGGCCATATTAGATGCACCGGCTAAGCGAGTGGCGATCTGCAGCCTACAAGGGCTGTATGTATCTTATCAGTCTAGTCTTCGCCATCCTTGCATCCATCCATCCGTCTAGTCTTCGCCATCCTTGCATCCATCCATCCGTCTAGTCTTCGCCATCCTTCCATCCATCCATCCGTCTAGTCTTCGCCATCCTTCCATCCATCCATCTAGTCTTCGCCATCCTTCCATCCATCCATCTAGTCTTCGCCATCCTTCCATCCATCCATCTAGTCTTCGCCATCCTTCCATCCAGTCTTCGCCATCCTTCCATCCATCCAGTCTTCGCCATCCTTCCATCCATCCTTCCATCCAGTCTTCGCCATCCTTCCATCCATCCATCTAGTCTTCGCCATCCTTCCATCCATCCATCTAGTCTTCGCCATCCTTCCATCCATCCATCCATCTAGTCTTCGCCATCCTTCCATCCATCCATCTAGTCTTCGCCATCCTTCCATCCATCCATCTAGTCTTCGCCATCCTTCCATCCATCTAGTCTTCGCCATCCTTCCATCCATCCATCTAGTCTTCGCCATCCTTCCATCCATCCATCTAGTCTTCGCCATCCATCCATCCATCTTGTCTCTCAAGAGTTAGCAGCCAAATATTTGGTAACTTTAATAAGGAGTGATTATAAAGTTGCCAAATTCTACCTTTAAAAAACAAAAAACAAACAAACAGATGTCTTTTTTTCCATTCTTCTTTCTTTTTTTGCCTGTGGCTTCTCTGCCTCTGAAAACGTCCCCCTTTATATTAATGCAGACAATAGTCTAGTATCAGAAATCAGAAAGGTTGGATTTTATCTATTATAAGAGAAGGAAATCAGGAAGGATTCGGGGAGTATGTGGTGCGTGAGCGCCCCATCCAGCGGCTGTCATTATGCAAGCCTTATTCTAATTTCCTTGCTTCTCTGGTTTAATGGCAGGCTATGGATTAAGCACGGTTCTGGAATTTATCCACCAAATGTATTAACCCGGCAGGAAAGCAAAATAACTACCATTCTAGGCAACTATAACAATGAAACAATGATTACTTAGACTTCAATTATTACCAGTAGGCGCTTTCAGACACAATATTAAAAGGGGAAGAAAAAAAAAAAAAAGTTTAGAAGTCGTCACATTCAATTTAAGCCTTGATAATAAGCCGGAGCTCGGGGATAGATTGGAGACAAGTCAAGGAACAATCAATGGTGTCCAATTAATGTGCAAAAAGCATCAGGAAAACTATGGAGGAAACACCTTTAATTATATCACAGGGAAAAAATTGTGATGAACTACTGGGCAGAAGGATGGAACCAGACTTATTTTCCTCTCTTTTGAATAATGAATTTCACGTTCTGCTAATATTTATTTTTATTTTTTAAGGATGTGCTCAGATTTTAAATTTTTGTTTTACTTTTTTTTTGCCAAACTAAAGCCCATAATTGTAACTAAAACACAGTGGGGAAATTGTGGCTGATACTCTCACAGTAGGTGGGCAGTGGCAAGTAACAGTGATGGTAGGGAGGGAAGGTGGCAGCGGCTGACAGTGATGGTAGGGAGGGAAGGTGGCAGCGGCTGACAGTGATGGTAGGGAGGGAAGGTGGCAGCGGCTGACAGTGATGGTAATTAGGGAAGGTGGCAGCGGCTGACAGTGATGGTAGGGAGGGAAGGTGGCAGCGGCAAGTGACATTGACGGTAGGGAGGGTGGGGGACTGCAGTGGCTGACACTGATAGTAGGGGCAGCGGTTGATACCGATTTTAGGGAGGCTGGGGCAGCCAACACTGATGGTAGGGGAGCAGTAGGAGCTGACTCTGATGGTAGGGCTGATGGCTGATTGCGGGGGGAGGCGTCAGCTGCTGACAATGATGGGAGGGGGCAGAAGCAGTGGATACTGAAGGCAGGGGGGCTGCTGCTGATGGTAGTGGGGGGCAGAGGGTGCTAATACAAATGGCAAGTGGACAGCAGTTGATGCTGATGGAATAATTAAAGGGCTATCTGAAAGTCTAGAGGCAACTGTTTATTTAATGCACATAACCTGCGATGTTGCTGTCACATCATTCCCCATGCTTTACACTGCATCACTGCTTGTACATCACTCCCCATGCTTTACACTCCAGCACCGCTTGTACATAATTCCCAATGCTTTACACTACAGCTCCGCTTATACATCACTCCCCATGCTTTACACTACAGCACTGCGTATTCATCATTCCCTATGCTTTACACTACAGCTCCGCTTGTACAGACTGGGGGAGCTCAGAGGAAAAATTAGCACATAGAAAAGACAATTGAGGAAGAAGAGAACTATTAGAACCTACAAGCCGCTAACCTGCTAGTGAGAAAAAGAAAGCAGAGGCTGGGAAATAAGGAGGAGAGAGGAGATCTGCTTTCAATCAGACAAAGCTAATTATGAGCGAAGAGATGAATGCACTGATATCATTACAGGTTGCGCAGCTACAAAAAAAGAATTTCATCTGGTTCAGCCTGCAAAACATAGGACTGAGCGACATAACAGCGGCTTACGCCAGGTAGCAGCGATTGTGTAATGTAAGAATCTCATACACAACCATCCAGATAAATCCTTTAGCAAAGCAAAGGCAGAAAATTAAAAAAAGAAGAGTGGTCCACGGCCGGACTGGGGTCATTACGTCCATACACAAGAAGGAGCGAGTCTTATGAGAAGTAACCGAGGTCACATCCACATTGACATGGGGACAACAAAAACAGGTCTAATTACAGGCTGCAGACCTGAGGAGTACAGTCCTCTCCTTCTAGCAGCCGAGATGATGTCTAGGTCAGGTCACAGATGTAATAACATAACCAAGGAGATTTGTCTGCCTTACTGCAAATAGGAGGAATGGACATCATTACACAAGCCCTTTGTCATTGCAGATTTACCCATCTCAGAGATTGCTGCACCCTTCAGGAGCAATGTTCTCCAACCTGCAGTAAAAACTACAACTCCCAGCATGCCCTTACAGCCACAGGTTGTTTCAAAAGAACTATGTCCTGTATCAGGGCAAGATGTTGGGGAACAGTGATCTAGATTATTTAAGTCTTCCTGTACTTATCAGCTGCTGTTTGTCCTGCAGGAAGTGGAGTATTCTTTCCAGTCTGACACAGTACTCTCTGCTGCCACCTCTGTCCATGTCAGGAACTGTCCAGAGCAGGAGAGGTTTTCTATGGGGATTTGCTGCTGCTCTGGACAGTTCCTGACATGGACAGAGGTGGCAGCAGAGAGCGCTGTGTCAGATTGGAGATTTTTTTTTTTTTCATTAAAGTAAATTTCAAATCTCTGGCACCAGTTGATTACAAAAGATTTTTTTTTTTTGTGAACTACCCTTTTAAGACAGGGATGGGGAACCTTCAACCCTCCAGCTGTTGCAAAACTACAACTCCCATCATGCCTGGACAGCCGAAGCTTTGCTTCGGCTGTCCAGGCATGATGGGAATTGTAGTTTTGCAACAGCTGGAGGGCCGAAAGGTTCCCCATCCATGCTTTAAGATGTTGCAACACTACAATTACCATCATGTCTTCACAGCCAAAGGCATGATGGGAACTGTAGTTTTGCAACCGCTGGAGGGCTGTAGCTTCCCTATCCCTTATAATATTTTTCTTTTTAAATGTTAGCAAAATAAAAATCCAAAACAGAGCAGAGAACACAACTCTGAGCGCTCAGCATTAGCATTCACATCATCATACAAGTGCTGGATTATCAAAGCCGACAAGTTATCGGGCAGAGAATAAAAATGCCACATGAAAGGGCCAGCGAACGTCAGATGAAAGAATCCCCGACGCAAACAATCCCGGAATTCCATTTGTTGCATCTGTTTCATTAAGGGGTTTACATAGCATAAGGATATAGAATATATTATAGACAGGCATTTAACCCACGTGCAAACAAGTGTTTCAAGCATTTCCTGTTATTACCTACTGGAAAACAAAAAAAATTCATGCAATCAACAAAATTTCCAATGCGTCTGTAGAGAAATCAGCGCGTCCTTGGATGCTAACGCCTCGCGTAAAGCCACTCGATGAGTGGAAAAGTGACATTTTAATCCATGTGAAAAATCTAAACATTTTTGTGTTGAGTTGTCCCGTTCTCCGAGGGATGATTCATCAGCGGATCCTGACACAATGCCAAGGCCCTGCCCCGTGTGCACGACACAAGATGAGAACAAGCTCCTGGTGCATTAACAGGAATCCACCTACACAGACCGCACGGATCCGTGAACTGCAAACAGTCCATGAGACAAAGCAGCAGAGGCAGCGCAGCGTGTTATCACCTATCATCCCCAACGCGGGGGGTGCCTGACATCAATGGTACCGAGTCGTTTTACCCCAATCAAAGAGCACAAGACTCTTATCCAGCATTCAATAACTGGATGCAATATATATGAAATGAATTTACCAGGGGTTATCAGCATGCACTAAAATACCAACAATAACCAAGAAGGGATGCCTGCATGATAGATCAGGCCTTACGACTTAAAGGGGTACTCCAAAGAAATATTTTTTACATATCAACTGGTGTCAGAAAGCTATACAGATATGTAAATTACATATATCAAAAATCCAGTACTTATCAGCTACTGTATGTCCTGCAGGAAGTGGTGTGTTTTTTTCCCAGTCTGATACAGTGCTCTCTGCTGCCACCTCTGTCCATGTCAGGAACTGTCCAGAGCAGAAGAGGTTTTCTGTGGGGATTTGTTATCTCTGCTGCCACCTCTGTCCATGTTAGGAACTGTCCAGAGCAGGAGAGGTTTTCTGTGGGGATTTGTTAATACTCTGGACAGTTCCTGACATGGACAGAGGTGGCAGCAGAGAGCACTGTGTCAGACTAGAAAGAATACACCACATCCTGCAGGACATACAGCAGCTGATAAGTACTGGAAGACTGGAGATTTTTCTTAATATAAAAGGAAATTACAAATCTGTATAACTTTCTGACACTAGTTGTTTAAAAAAAATCCCTGGAGTACCCCTTTAACATAGTTTTACTGTAAGAAAAATGTGCTTTATATACAGGCACCATACATCATCTATGACTAGGGAAGTGTAATTTCTTGCCGTCTCATTCTCCCAGCTGAAGTTCACGTGTGTGTCAGGGTTACGTGAACAGGCGGGAAAGAAAATACATGCATTCTCGGAGTTGGAGGCCAACTTGGCTGCCCAGAACTAGTGCGCTTTCTGGAATGCTTGTCATCTCTGCTATGAGAACGTTTTTCAAGACCAACTTGAAAATCAAGTTTAATCCTCCAGGTAGTTGGCCAGAAGCAACAAGCACACCCTCATCACACTTCACCGCCATCCTGTGTTTGCTCGAGCTCGATAATAGGAAGGTCCTGTGAACCCTACGCTGGAACTGACATTGTGCGCCCATTAACCCTTTCCTGGTAGGAGACATCACACTCGGCAATTGGTCAACCAAAAAAAAATAATTCTCTTCTCTCAGCAAGCAACTAAAACTTACACTGACATAAGCTGAAGCTAGCACTTGTGCATTTGGCCCGCCTAAGGAAGTCAAGAGGTCTTCAGTCAAAGCGGTGATAACAGAGATTAAGCCAAACTAACATGTCCGTGCATGTGTTATAAAAGAACATTTCCCTCTTAAACCTTCTATCCTGCCCTTTCTAGTTACCTTATCCTGCATTACACTGCACATGGGGGCTGTCATTCCAGTTGTAGCATGCTGGCCATAGAGGGTAAGGTGGGGGGCTCTACAGGGGCCTCGGTGCAGAGAGAAAACCAGGTCAGATTTCACCTCTAGGATCCTTGGTTTGACCCAGAGATGATTATTAAGTGGGACTGTGGAGTTGACAGCTGCTTGCAAAAACCTAAGCTTTATTAAAGCTCTGGTGAATACTTCCAGTGCAAAGTTAGAAACGACAGTCAGATGTCAAGGTTTTCCTGCCCTAACCCCTGACTGAACCAGGGATGTGAATTGCAGCAATAATCCCGAATCCCTGGACCGACGGAGGAGCCTCCTGCCGCGAGCTGCATTAACTTCACATCAGGTTATTATAAGCCCCAGCAGGGAGGTATGCACTGCTCCGCAGGGAAACATGGCGGAGGCACTTTCAGGAACATCATGTTGCACAATATTCCTTTATGGCAAAACAAGCAGCAGCGGTAGCGTCACTATAGGGAGATGTAGAGGATGCATTGTCATCTAGGTGCCCAGTGTGTGAAAGGGCAATAGGTCTCTTAACTATATAATAGGACAGCAGTATTTACAGTATCAGGGTATATTCACACGGGCGGGCTCGCAGCGAGATTCTCGCTGCGAGCCCGGCAGGTCCTGTCAGTTCCCATAAACTACATACTTGCTGCGGTCTAAACGACCGCAGCGAGTATGTAATTATACCGCGCTTAACCCCTTCTACTCCCGCCGGCTCCCCCGCTGTAAGCAGCATACATTACCTGTCCTTGCTGCACGGGTCCGGCGTCCTGCTCTCCCGCCCGGCCAATCAGTGGCTGCGGCTTGGCAACATTAATAATTGGCCGGACGGGAGAGCAGGACGCCGGACCCGTGCAGCAAGGACAGGTAATGTATGCTGCTTACAGCCGGCGGGAGTAGAAGGGGTTAAGCGCGGTATAATTACATACTCACTCCGGTCGTTTAGACCGCAGCAAGTATGTAGTTTATGGGAACTGACAGGACCTGCCGGGCTCGCAGCGAGAATCTCGCTGCGAGCCCGCCCGTGTGAATATACCCTCATACTGAGCAATAAATCATCAATAGATCATTTACATAGCTGCAAATAATAACCCGGCTATAATCTTAAGGACACAGACAACATAAATGGTTTGACTGCATCAAGGCCAAAATTATCTCTGATGAGGGCGACCGCTGATCGCTGGAACGTGTTAGATGTTTGACCTGCATGAACTATGGCAACTACTACAGTGACGTCACTGCTACTCTGTGGAAAACCATTGGATTACTCACTGTATGCCGAGAGTTGGTAGTAGTGGAGCCACCGGCCGGGCCCACTCCCAAGCCGACACCTCAACACCTACAACTACTGAAATGATACAGAAGAATGGAGGATACTATACCACATCACAAAACTACCAGGTATTCAGCAGTATAGCTATATATCACTAAGGATACTTATACTGCATGAACGGACCATTGTTACTATTTACTTACATACTTTACATAAGATATATTATGTTAACATTTTTATAGGACAGTGTCTCTCAGGAAACCTCTTTTCCATCATTTAAGCACACACTGTAGTGCTTTAAGTGTATACACATATTTTTGGCGTCTTTTTTTGGTGATGGCCTATAAATAAGTCGGTGTTCTCCAACTCCAAAACTACAACTCCTATCAGGCCCCAATAGGCCATGGCTGTCAGAGCCTGATGGAAGTTGCAGTTTGGTAAAAGCTTAAAAGCAATAGGTTGGAGGACAGTGGGATAGGTCATCCATATTAGGTGATCAGCTGATGGAAGGGGCTGTGTCACCGGTATAAGCTGCAATATCAAAACATACCGAGCTGAAAGTGGTGATGAGGCACTGCAGCCCCTTCAACCAGCTGAGAGAGAGATTCCCTTACTATTTCTATCATACCTGAACAGGCAAAGCTTTAGCTTTAGCTATGCAGGCATGATGGGAACTGTAGTTTTGCAACAGATTGAGGGCCGTGAGTTTGACATCTGTACTGTAAGTCAGTGTAAAAGAAAAGTTCAAAAAAAAAAAAAAAAAAAAAAAAACCTTTAAATTCTAAAAGTTTTTAATATAGTCAACTAGTAAATAAAACCATAACCCCCTGTTCCAAAGGCACAATCTAGAACATTGCATGACAGCCATTTGTTATTGCTATAGTTCAAGTTCCCCATCCTGTTTATCTTCTTTTAAAGGCAGATCCCCTCTAGTCTCACTATAGTCTGGTCGGGGCACCTTAGACCTCCCGGTGAGTCACGTCTTACACAATCACCCACCTCTAAAGATGCTTCAAGAACTAAAAACCCCGGAGGCAAAGCCTGAATCTCCTGGGTTCTGAGGAAGATTCTGCACTGTGGCCCCTTCACCTTCTCTAATGTAACTAGCCACAAACCTGCCGATTTCAGAGGGATCAGCTGATCATTTATAATGTGTATAGAGGCCTCTCAGTTCTGCCCTAAATGCAGATATTATTGCTGTTAGCAAGTGTCTGGCAGTGTCTTTCTTCCCATTCAGATCATGTGCATGCTCTGTCGTTCAGTGTGTGCATATTTATGGGGGAATCAGAATGCATGCACAGCTTAAAGGGCTACTCCGGCAAGATTTTTTTTCTTTTAAATTAACCAGTGTTAGAAAGTTATGTAGATTTATGTAGTCTTCCAGTACTTATCAGCTGCTGAATGTCCTTCAGGAAGTGGTGTATTCTCTCCAGAATGACACAGTGCTCTCTGCTCCACCTCTGTCCAAATCAGGAACTGTCCAAAGCAGCAGCAAAATCACTATAGAAAACTGCTCCTGCTCAGGACAGACTGGTGAGAATACACTACTTCCTGCAGGACACACAGCAGCTGATAAGTACTGGAAGACTGGTGATTTATTAACAGAAGTCAATTACAAATCTGTGGAACTTTCCAACACTAGTTGATTTAAAATAAAAAAAAATATTCACTAAAGTTCCCCCTTAAGCTAAAGGTACCCAGACCCAAATACAATTGCAACCTTTTCATGTACTCTACTATATGGGCACTATGAACTCCCTTCCACACCCCCTATAGGTCTACCTAACATACAATGTGCTCCACACCTCCTAATGCCAAGTTACGCAGCCGCCATCCTTCACACAGGAAAGCCCTGCCTTGGGTTTAACCTTTGCTAACCGCACACTGAATTATTAATACCTCTCTATTTATTCCCTCTTTACCTTTTGGAAGCTAATTTTCCTTATTTTGTGTCGTGCATGTATAAGCAGGGGAGCTTTGAAGTTACGCCAGAATAAAAGGTAACGCAAACTTCAAAGTGCAGTGAGAGATGCATTATACATGATCCCCCAGCTGCACAGGGCCTCCTTTCTAGGGATGTCTGAAGAGGAGCCCATGTCAGTGTATACAAGTGAGGGGAACCATTATCCGGCCTCATCTCACCTCTCATACCTTGATTTCTATATATATATGTGGTTGTTGGGACATGTGAGGCACTCTGGTATCAAGCAACTACAGCATCCACAAAAGACCAGGGACTTTATTTATAAGGCCAACAAGTGTCCTGTGCTTATGTGGACTTATGTATGAGAGAGAGTAAGCAGCTGTGATACAACAGTGATGGGATGAACTTATAAGCTTACTTATGAGCTGCTGTATGTCCTGCAGGAAGTGGTGTATTCTCTCCAATTAGACACAGTGCTCTCTGCTGCCACCTCTATGCATGTCAGGAACTGTCCAGAGCAGGAGAGGTTTTCTATGGGGGATTTGCTGCTGCTCTGGACAGTTACTAACATGGACTGAGGTGGCTGGACTGGAAAGAATACACCACTTCCTGCATGACATACAGCAGCTGATAAGTACTGAAAGACTTAGAAAGATAAGTACTGAAAGAAGATTTTTTAATAGAAGTAAATTACAAATCTGTATAACTTTCTGAAACCAGATGATTCGAAAGAAGATTTTTGCAGGAGTACCCCTTTAAACAACGCCCTTGTGACTATTGTCCCTCTAAATGGCTAAAGTAGAAGGTAACTGGTATTTCCCAGCTGTGCACCATACATATCAACGATAATGTATCTCACAAGGGCACAGCAGCATATGTACAACAGATCTATAGAGCTAGAAGAGGTTTCAGATGGATCCTCAGGACTGCAGATATTTATCACTGTAAGAACAAAGTGCTGCAGATCTTCTTATATTAGTGACAAGTGCCACAACCCTTCCCATATGACAGCGCTGATAAATCTGCCCCATGGTACTGATAAGGTAGGTAAGCTGACCATACACTTCAAGACAAGCAAGAAGCCTATAGGGTAACTCCCTTGATATTGTACCCATGGACAAATATATAAACACACACGTTTCTGAAAATTTGGGTTAACACCTAGATGTGTCTTGCTGCAACTGCCCCAGATGCTGCTCTGCTGTTTCTATACCATTTTCCCACCCTGGTCAGTGTAAGCCAGCTTTATCTAGGCCTATCAAGAGAACAATAGAGCGGTCAAGCTGTCATCCCAACCCTTCATCTGCTATGGTCATGAGAATACTGTACCCTTGGAGACAAAAGGCCCTATTGCACGGAACGATTATCTTCCGTATTAGGTCCGTTACGGCAAATAATCATCACGTGGAATAGAAGGCAACGTTCAGCCATTCATGTCAGATGATCGTTGCGTTGTTTGTTTTTCTAAACATGTTGAAAAACAAACGACCAGGATAGCAGCGATCTACTGCCGCCACTCCATGGAATAGGAGCGGCCACAGCAGACCGCCACTATCCTCTATGGGCTGCCCGGACGATCTAGCGCTGGAATAGCGTGGAATAGCGGCGGCAGCAAGCAGGGAACGAGGAGCAAACTAGCGCTGATAGCAAAACGTTTTTCTTTCACATCAACTGTTGTCACAAAGTTATATAGACTTGTAATTGACTTCTACTTAAAATTTCTAGTCTTCCAGTACTTATCAGCTGCTGTATGTCCTGCAGGAAGTGGTGTATTCTCTCTAGTCTGACACAGTGCTCTCTGCTGCCACCTCTGTCCATGTCAGGAACTGTCTAGAGCAGGAGAGGTTTTCTATGGGGAATTGCTTTCGCTCTGGACAGTTCCTGGTATTGACCAGTAGTCAGGCCCCCACAGATCATGTACCCAATAGATAAGTGATACGTTTTATTCCTTGAATGAGGGGGTATAATTAATGTAAGTTTCCCACATCTGTGTTAGGAATATATATATATATATATATATATATATATATATATATATATATATATATACACACACACACACATACATACATACACACACACACACACATATATACATAAATACATACATACACACACACATTGGTGTCACGTTCTTGGAATCAAACATGTAACGGATGATTGCCGCTAACTTCTACCTACATGCTGGGACTTGTAGTTCCTTAAGTGCCAGGGGTGCCCTTCACATGCATTACTATTACACATCGGTATAGGATGAAGCTTAGAAACGAGATGTGAGGAAAACGTTAAGTTCTTCCTGTTGTGTGGGATGTGTATTTTTCTGAATGAAGAGGCAGGACTGTACTACTGTATTAAAAAAAAAAAAATTGCAGAAACCTCCTTAAATAGTGAAAAGGATCCAGGGAGGTGAAAGCTAAGCAGACAATGATGGTTTCTCAATCACAGCAGCAACTAGCCTGCACGGACATGGCCGTCAGTAGAGTGCGCGTCTTCCGATAACACACCAATGAGGTCATCCTGGTGCCATGCCAAGCTCCACAGACGTCTTATACTCTATTCCCTCTTGTTTCCCTTGAACTTTAAATGTAAACTATGTAGAAATCGGATCCTGTGAAGCTTTTCGCTGCTGGATTTCCTTATTTTTTTTTTTTACCCCCATGCGTTTCTTCTCTTCCAGATCTGTTGCCTTGCAGGAATTAGCAGGCAGATGCGGATGTATAAACACTCAGCTACAAGCAAAATAATGGCAATCCTAGCTGACCTCATAGAGGGGAAGGACGGCCCAGAGAACAATAGGACGTGGGAGCTATTGAAGCGCGTTACCAAATGAGAACATTATGTAAGTTACAAGAAAAGATGGGACAAGGTTGTTGGTAACCTTAGATGTGTTCAGGGCACTTTGTTCTAATCCTTCCCTAAACACAGAGAGGCAACTTACCAAACATAGCCTGCCTAACATCCATGCATAGGATTTATTCTGATTCACATGTCGTCAATATACTTTACATAGCTCTATAAGAATATTCTCATTCACTGTGTAGAGCGCAGGTGTCACACTCACGGCCCTCAGCTGTTGTAAAACTACAATCTCCATCATGCCTAGATGGCTGTCAAGGCATGGTGGGGATTGTAGTTTTGCAATAGCCGGAGGGCTGTAAGTATAAAACACACTGTAGAGAATTGCAGTAACAGGTTTGCTAGGGGGAAACCAGGTGAAGTCTTTTTTTTCTCTTCTAAATATCATAAAAATAATCATTTTTAACAATAGGGTTGATCCTTTTAAAGGGGTACCCCAGCAAAAAAAAAAAAAAATGTTCTCTCTTTTACATTAACTCATATAAAAAAGATTATACAATTTTGTGATTTATCTCTATTAAAACATCTCCAGTCTTCCTCTACTTATCAGCAGCTGTATGTCCTGCAGGAAGTGGTGTATTCTTTCCAGTCTGACACAGTGCTCTCTGCTGCCCCCTCTGTCCATGTCAGGAATTGTCTAGAGCAGGAGAGGTTTTCTATGGGGAAAAATAATACTACTTCCTGCAGGACATACAGCAGCTGATAAGTACTGGGAGATTTTTTAAAGAGAAGTAAATTATAAATCTACCTTTCTGACACCAACTGATTTGGAAGTTAAAAAAAAAAAATCTTCGGCTTTTTTTTTTTTCCACTGATAGATCATAAAGCTAGGACTGGGCTCACACTTACAACTGTATTATGTTCTGTCCCGCAAGGCGCTAGCTCAGGTCTATATTAGGCTAGTGTAAAGTAACCCAGTCTATAAGCAGCTTTTACTGATCAAGAGAACAGGGAATCCAGGCGTAGAGAGTGTCACCTATTCATTCCTGACATAGGTGGCAGATGTCTGACCTCCCTCAACAATATGATCCTGAAATGAAATGTCAAAAATCTAGTATTGGAAGAAAAACATAATAGGTCCTGAAGTGTACAAGCAAAAAGTAAAAAACACTCTGAATGATTTACATCTTTGCATGATAACTATGACTGCATTACTAGATCCTCATGACAACACTTCCTGGCTGAGCTCCAATGGGCCAAAACATCCTTCATATCCCAACTTACACATTTATCAGATATCTGATGTGCACGGTGATCTGGATTCATAGAATGCCCTAAAACACAAGGTTAATCCAAGAATAGTACAAAGGATGAAAGAGCTGCAGGAGGAGCAATGTAGCTGCAGACATCAAGGCTGCAGATTGTTTTGGGGTATTGTTTTTTTTCATTTTGCTGTATTGTGCTAAAGAGGGAAAAATAAAGAAGATAAGAATCATATAAGACGCAAAAAGACGGCTGCAAATGTTGTTCACGTCATATGGTTGCCAGGAGCACATTGTAGTAGGAAGAATAAGGGAGGGGGTGCATCTCTTCTAAGACTGTGCCCCCCCCATTTCTAAGGGGTGGCAGTAGTATAATGGTATTAATATTATATTTTTGCTGGAGAGAACCCACCATATAACCTGATGAATACTCTGTGTATAAACTGTAGCTGAATATAACATTTTACCATCGTATCATTTCTTCAGAACTGTATTCTTTACATTTGTGTCTATTTAGAGGACTCCGGCCTCGTGGCGGCGGCTTCCTAATGTAGCTAGAATCATGTTTTGTATAACGTTACAGATGGAATGGATTCATTGTACACTTCATTTCATTTATCTTTTTTTAACATGATAAATCACCACAGTCTGTAGAGTTAAAAGCTGAACTCCGATGCAGTATCAAAAGGTGTTTTCCAGATTTCCTCCATAGGTTAGAATACATTAGTCGTGAATCTAAATATCTCGTCTTTTTAGTTTTTCTTTACAGGACGTGCCAAATATCCATATGAATAGAACGCACATGAAAATGTGGAGTACAGATGCTGACCTATTCATAAGAAGCCAACGCACAAGAGACAGTCGTAGGGACCAGCCGGATAATAAAAAACCTTACTACAGTGTTTCCTAACCAGTAGCTGTAGAGCGGTTGTAAAACTACAACTCCCAGCATGTCCTGACAGCCTGCAGCCAGTACATTACTACAACTCCCAGCATGCACTGACAGCCAACGGCCAGTTACATAACTGCAACTCCCACCATGTCCTGAAAGACGCAGGCTGTCATGGCAACTCCCTCTTGCAGACATACAGGTGGGGTGTAAGCTTCCCTTTACTATGGATCAGCGTTGGGGCCCTAAAGCACAGTAACCCCTTGTTAACATTTTGTGGATAGGCTCTTTAAAGGCCAAATACACATTTACTATAAAGTAGTAACAAGCTATGTTTCGTGTCCACAGCTTTTATGCAGTCCTATGTGCGCTGTGGTGACCACAACCGATGGTTCTTGGGTATACACTATAAGAGTACGTTCACATGTACCGGATCTGCAGCAGATTTCATCTAAATAACTGAAGACCGCATCAAATCTGCTGCGGATCCGCTGCAGATCCTGTATGTGTGAACGCACCCTTAAGAAATACTGTATATAGGCTGCTTCTGTAGTTATGTATTCATCCTCCTCCTGTAGAGCCAGGTGGGTGAGAGCAGGTCAGTGTTATCCACATACAGAAGATTAGGTCACGCAGGGTCCGGGACCCTGCAGAGTAGTGGAGGATGTGTCCCTAACTCTTCTGTGTCCTTAGTACATAGGTCGGATTCGTGCATCATACCACACTGGTAGCATCCTCTAGCTTATTCCTGTACCTCGGCTTGCTTGGGTAACTGTGCCATTCTATTGATTGGTATTGACAACTACAACTCCCAGCATACCCTGACAGATGCAGACCTACCTTAATGTATCTGAGCATGCCAGGAGTTATAGTTTTCTCAATTTTTTTTTTTTAAGATCTATTTAGGCGCAGAAAGATCACTGCTTGTAAACCTGGGTATTACAGCATCAGTGCCCATGACCTGACATCATAGCATCTATAAAGGTTTCATATGTTGCACTAGCTAGCATTACCTTCAAGTTTTCCAGCAAAATACAAGCACATCACAAAATATATTTTTTAACTCAATAAGCAAGCTGCGGAAACTGTAAGTACAACTTTCACACCATTTCCTTCATAGTCCTGTATAACCTCAATAACCAGTAACATTAAGCTGCCCATACATTAGACAGGTGTCAGCTGAAAGTTATTGCAGCAAACAGCCATCTCTGCTGAACCCTCAAGGCCAGGGGTGTCAAATCTGTGCCCTCCAGCTAATGCAAAACTACAACTCCCATCATGCTGCTCCACAAACAGGTATGTTAGAGAAAGGTCCTAATACTACAAAGATTTATTTTGTGATATAAAACGTCCATATGGCATTTCAGTGCACCTACTTAGACCCCGGGGGTACGGCCACTGCATCCAGCAATAGATCAGGTAGAAGGTCAGATGCAACATGAAGGCAGTACCCATCCTACTACTTGTTCTCAATGATTCACCATCATCCTATAATTTCTATAGAACTGGTGGCAAATACTTTACTCAACGCTTTAGGCATCTTCGGCTTGTTAAGCATTGTGTGTAACGCGTTCTTCATAACTCTCACCTCTGATCGCACCGTCAGTCGTCGCTATTTATCACTAGCTGAATGCAGCTGTTTATCAACAAAAAGCAAAAAAAAAATGTCCACATTCAATTAAAGCCGATCGGGGGGTTTAGCGGATGAAAGGCATTCGCCGGCGGTCTTTTTTCATACTAATTTATACATCTAATCACGTTGTAAACAAATGATTTTCAAACAAGACGGCTTCCAAGTGTATTCAAATTGTCTTCAGATTCGAGACTACTCATTATTCGGACCCAAGACACAAAAGATTGCTTATTCCATATTAACACGGGTCTCGCTTACAAATTCTACTTAATTGGGCTTGATGGGCGCACTAAAGTGTTTTACAAAGGCACGAATCTTCAGCGGTGTTCAGCCCCATCCCCCAACATGACACCAAGTCACAGCATACCTTACCAGAATTACATTCATTACCAGGAATACAGTAACACAAAGTGTTACATACAACAAACAGATCAGACATAAACATACATGGCAATGCAAAAGGAAAAGAAAAATTACAAATTTCATTGATTTTATGCTTGACTTCGAGGAGGAGCGAGGGAATGGAGAAGCGCTGTATAAATATGACAAGGAATCTATGCAGAGACAATCCCTCCAGACACCAGGAGGGCTGAAAATATGGTGCAATATGCTGCAATACAAGAAGAACAGGTAAAAAAAAAAAAAAAAGGGGGGGGGGGGGATTTTATACAACAGGTGTGTGCCAAAAAGGTGCATTGTAAGATCTTACACCTCCTAAAAGGGGTTTTCAGAATCTCATTCATACTTGGTTTATTGGCTGCAGATTATGTTGAGGATTTTTTTTTACTTTTTGAATGCTAAATCCACAGCAAAAATTGCCAGTACCAAATTGTTTTAAAGTCAACCCAAATTACACATAAGGATACATTGTAGAAACAGCATTTATTGAACCCACAACAAGTCTCGTCCGGGCCGCACAACCAAAATTTTTTTCAAGCAAGACACATGAGTTGAATGGTAGCAAAGCGGTGTATGACCTTGAAGAATTTTTCGGTGACTATTGCATTACAGTTGTAATGTGACGCCATTCACTAATATTACATTAGAGTGCGACCCAAACCTTACCATGACATCAGTGTTTTTCAGAATTGCCAAGTATGAGTTCTGGAAACTTTTTTGAGTTCTCCATAAATTTTTTTTATCCCCCCCCCCTCCCTCTTAAACGTACTGAGGTTCTGACCGATCATTAGTAATAGGAGTACTGTACATGCTATCACTTTCAGGTTCTTGGTCTTCATCAATGTGACACACTGAATCTTGGGCCGGCCTGTGAAAGACAAGTTTAACAGAGCAGAGAGCCGCTACAAGGAGCATTTCTCACTTAAAGTGTGGACTTTCATATAAGAATAAGAAGCAAGGAGTCTTTCCAGTGTGCTTCTTGTTCTTGACATGAGAAGCCACAGATGATAGAACGCGGCAGTCTATGAGTGGATTTGTACGCTTTTGTTTCCTAAGCGTTCAGGTCCGCATTGCTTTGAACGGCAGCCTATACACTAACCGCTAACACTTCCATAAGCAGTTCTCTGAGAGGAAGTCATTGAATCCTGGATTTCCTGCTTGAGGGCTCAGCCAAGAACTTCAAGACGTGCAGCGGTTTCAGGAACTGACTCACAGTGATTCATGGGTAACCTACTGGTTGCTGTCATCTATTCCTGATCAGAGAAAGTTTGTATGAGCGGAGAAACCGCCAACAAATAAGACATCTCTGAAAAGTACATTAACAAGTACAATCCCAAGTATGACCTAAATGTCTACTTAAAGCGCCACTTCTCCGCCGTTCCCGAGATTCATAGGCTGATACAATAACTCTGTCCTGTTCCTGGAAGTCAGACAATTAACTGCAATTACCTGAACCATCCATTTACTTTGATTTATGTCTTTTAATGATGGATTTACTTTTATTTCAATGACAGATGGAACTGCAGCAACTTGGATATTCCACAAGCCGTTCTGTCTAAGCTGGGGGCTTGATTTATAAGAATAGGATTATATTCCTTCCCAATGTAAAAGTAAGAGGCGACAACCAAAAAAAAATTCATACGTGAAACATCAAGTAGTTTACAATTCATGGTGCTTTCCTGTCTGATTTTTGCTTTTATTAGCAGTGCAGGTAACAATAAGCATTACACATTGGATGGTGCTTGTAATAGGAATATCCTACATCCCTCTTTATCTTCAAGGAAGCTCTTACCCAGAAGGAAGAGAGCTTGATTTGCAGACAGCACCAGGAAGAAAGATCTTTTCCTTCTCAAAAACTACTTTGCATATTTCCTTCCGAGGGTAGCACTGCTTGGTGTGTAATGGTGCGTTTACACAGACAGATTTATCTGACAGATCTTTGAAGCCCAAACCAGGAACAGACTATAAACGGGGATCAGGTCATTATGCAAAGACTGGGATCTATCCTCTTTTCAAATCCATTCCTGGCTTTGGCTTCTAAAATCTGTCAGATTAATCTGTCTGTGTAAACGCACCCTTAGGCTGAGCTATTGCATGCATGCAAGATGCATGCTTTAGTTTGCATGTGTAAACAGCCTAATGCTGCGTTTACACGTAACGATTATCGGGCGAATTTGCGCGATAACGATCGAAATCGAACGATAATCGTACGTGTAAACGCAGCGAACGATCAAACGACGAACGAGCAATCGTTCGTTTTGATCTTTCAACATGTCATCAAATCGTTGTTCGCAAAAACTTTGCCGATCGTTCCGTGTAAACAGTCGTTGCGCGATAGTCAGTCCGCCCGCCCCCCCCCCCCCCCACTCAACCGCAGCCCCCTGCGCTGGCTCGATCGCCACCACCGCCGCTCTGATCACCACCCACCGCTCCGGTCACTCACCCCCGCTCCGGTGCCCCCCCCCCCCGCCGGCCCACGGTTACCTGCTCCGCGCAGCAGGTCTTCAGCCATCCCCGGCTCCGCTCTTCAGTGCACTGATTGGCTGAAGAGGTGAGCCGGGAATTTCCTCTTCAGCCAATCAGTGCACTGAAGAGCGGAGCCGGGGATGGCTGAAGACCTGCTGCGCGGAGCAGGTAACATATGACCGTGGGCCGGCGGGGGCGATCGGAGCGGCGGCGGGGGGGTTGATCGGAGCGGCTGCGGTGTGGGGGGCCACCGGAGCGGCGGCGGGTGGCGATGAGATCGGCGGCGGCGATGAGAGTGGCGGGGGCGGCGATCGAGCCGGCGCAGGGGGCTGCGGATGAGCGGGAGGCCGGGCTGCGAGCGGGGGGCCAGGCAGCGGGCGCGCGATCGCAAAACGATTTTTCCGTACGATATATCGTAACGTCTAAACGCTGATCGTTATGAAAAAAAATTGTTACTCCGACATCGTTAATCGTACGATCGGGCCAATTATCGCTTCGTGTAAACGCACCATAAGACATTACCATACAAATTAGCTCATAGGCAACAAAACCTGTGGTCCTCCAGTTGTTGCAAAAGCCAGATTGTGACCAGGCATGATGGGAATTGTAGTTTTGCAACAGTTTGAGGGTCGGAGGTTAAACCGATCATGCCGCAGACTTTAAGCAAATGCATACAGTCAGCTTTAGCGCTCAGTTCAAAGAAAATTTAGATTATTATGGAATCCTGGCAAAGGATTGACATTATTGGCAGCAACATGTCAATTTCCACAACTTTCATTGCAGACAGGTCAGGCATACTATCCATTGTGAATGCATCCTGCTGAGGGCATCATATTGGGCAAGTGTGATCACATCATGAGAGCCCAAGTTTGGAAGGATCTAATTGTCTATCCTTGTCTTGTCTAATTATCTAGGATGGGTCATCATTCATACAAAGATAGATAGATAGATACACTTGTATTCTTACCAGTCTGACACAGTGCTCTCTGCTGCCACCTCTGTCCATGTCAGGAACTGTCCAGAGCAGGAGAAAATCCCTATAAAAAAACTACTGCAGAACAAAGCCCATTGCTAAAAGTTGGAAGCCAAGAGCATTATCTTTGGAGCCCAGGGAAGCTTTCTATTCATCTGCTGATTTATAAGAAAAGTGACTCACAAGTAAGGATTCTGCAGTCATTTCTTGGCCATCCAATTCTTGTGAACGGTCCTGACCCCAAACTACTAGTATATGATACACTTACCCACCCAAACGCTTTCACAATTTACTCTTTACACAAGAAGCCAATTTGGCAAATTAAAGGTGTTTTAAGGGCTCATTGTATCAGGCGGTGCAGGTCACAGATCAGATGAAAGATTTCATAGGTCATTTCAATTTTATGATACTTCACAATGTGAGTAATGCAGGAACTGAAAAGCATTGAGGGATATTACCAGGAAGCATTACATTCATCTCTGGTAGACCTGGGAGAGCTGTAAGCGCTACAAAGGCATGGCGGGGGGACCGCGTTTCCACGCCATAATGACAGCCTTCCGGAGACAAGAAACGTCGGCAGAGTTTTAATCAACCGCCGAGCGCAGAGACGGGGCCGCTGATCTCCATTATTTAGAAATTAATGTATAATTTGGAGCCGGCTGTGACAAATAAGGGAATGTGTACATTATAGCAACTCTACACAGCGTAAGCGCTGACAGACTGTACGTCTGTCTGACAAATGATAGCAACACGCTCCGCTTCTGTGGATTGTACATGTAATTTATAGTAAATATGCAGATTAGAATAAACTGCTGAACACAATGATATCAACAGGCAGCAAACGCGAGGAACAGACGTCTCTGTCCACTGATATGCACATGGCCAAGAGTATATATAATAAAGGAGTAATGGTCCGTTTACACGGAGCAATAATTCGCCCAATCGATTTGAAGCAACAAATTTGGTCTTTATAATGATCAGCGTTTTAGACGAAGAGATAAATCGTTAGAACAAAATAGTTATTGTGATCGTTTTAAGATCGCAGTGAATCTGTGAAAGACTGTTTAGACGAAGCAATCTGCAAATTTTCAGCAAACAACCAACGACAATTCGAGAACATGTTAAAAGATCACAATGAACGATTTCTCTGTCATCGCTTGATCATTCACTGTGTTTACAGGAGCAGATTATTGCTCAAATGCGATCGTTATCGTGAATATTCGAACGATAATCGCTCCATGTACATGGACCATAAGGTAGGGGCGTCAAACTTACAGCCCTCCAGCTGTTGCAAAACTACAATTCCCATCATGGGAATTGTAGTTTTGCAACAGCTGGTGGTCCATGAGTTTGACATCTTTGGTGTAAGGTGTACCTCATAACAAAACTACGGTAGTGATACCATATGCTTGGGAACCTTGCACATCTGGTCCAGCCTAGAAACCCATGCAAAACTGCAACTAAACTCATACACTGAGTCTCTGGTTGTTGATGCATGATGGGGGTTGTAGTTTTGCAACAGCTGGAGAGCAAAAGGTTAGGGGATCATTGGTGTACACCAGCTTTTCTTTTGACGTACAAACCACTGTTATTACTTACAGTAATATTACAACTGCTACACTATAATTCTAAGACCGATACACTTGTTAATCCCAAGACTATAACTTATCCTTTTTCCAATGGATAGGTGATAAGTAAAGGTCTGGCCACAGGGACCACTGTGCCTGGACATACAGCAGCTGATAAGTACTGGAAGATTGAAGAAATTCATAAATCTCTATAACTTTCTCACACCAGTTGATTTAAAAAAAAACATTTCTTTTTCCTCCGGAGTACCCCTTTAAAGAGGTGGCAGGAGTGATGCAGTGTAAAGAATACTACAGTATATGGCATTAAAAAAGTAAGTAAATAACAGTTCCTAATACAACAAGAACAAGGAGGTCCAAAGCAGCTCATACTCCTCTTCCTGAAGAGGTACTACTGTGTGCACTGAGAGAGCTCTAGGCTGGGTACCAAGGTAGAGAACACTCTTAGACCTCTTTGACACAGATTTCCAGCCAAAAGCTATGTCAGATCCAATGACAACCCCATTCACATGCTGAAGAAAGTTTTCCTGCAAGTTTTTTTTTTAGCTGCCTTACAAAAATAAACACCAAAACACCACGGAAATGGGTCTTAAAACAAAAAGTTATGCACTCAATGACATTGTGGACTGTATCAGACTGACTGTATTCTATGGGCCAATGCACATTATCATGGATTCTACAGTTCATGCATATATAACTAGATCATGTACTTCACTCACCATCATCTGTCAGAGGTGAAAACTGCTCAAAGCCTACTAAGGTTATCAACACTAAACAAAAATGTTTTAATGCATGGAAAGCAGAGATCTAAAACAAAGTGAAGAGGAAACATACAGAACTCTCGCTTACACAATGGTTAAGAACTTTTTACATTATATGCAAGAGTAAAAATGTATGCAAAAGTTTAGGTATGAATACGTATGACAAGAGGAATAAGGAGTTAATGCTGTAGAGAAAGAGGTCAAAGTGCACCTGGCAGAAGGCCCTCTCCATGGCTCCTCTCCTATGGCAGCAGGCGAGTTACTTGTGACGTCAGTGGCTTCGCTCCAGCTTTTCCTCTGCTTCTATTCACCACTAAAACTTCCACAATGCCGCAGACTGTAATCAAAATTCCCTTAACATGTCAGACATCCCCGCAGCAGCAGACCGGCCGGCGGTGCACATGATAAAGTGCCACATATGAAGATCAATATTATGTGGAGCTGGAGCAGCACTCACTGAACACTGGTATAAGGGGTCTGTGCAATGAATAAATTTCATTTATTTCAAAGCTACACTGGAAGAGGTCCCCAACGTACCCAATGATTTTCTTATTTTGGCCTCCGTTCGGGACTTTCACATTGAGATGGATCTCTGTGCTATTCCATTCAGCTGGATGCATTGCAGATTTCATTTAAAAGGCTATTCCAAGTTGTATTATTATTCCAAAAAATTTATTGAACTTGGTGCATAACTTCCCATGTTCACGGCTAACTTTCTACCAGATTGCTTTCTCTGTTTGGGGTAGGCACATGCACTGCCCGCTCAGCCACAGTTCCTGACATGGACAGAGGTGGCTGCAGAGAGCACTATGTCAGGCTGTAAATAATACACCCCTTCCTGCAGGACATCCAGCAACTGATAAGTACTGGAAGACTGGAGATTTTTTTAAACAGAAGTTAAATTACAGATCTATAACTGTCTAACACTAGTTAATTTAAAGAAAAAAAAAAAAAAAAATTGTAGTATCCCTTTAAGTACAGTATAGGTTTTTATGAACCAGGCAGTGCACAATTTTAGAAAAATACCACTTAGAACTTCTTTAAAGCAAAGATACAACCAGAACCATCTAAGATTTTTACATCAATAGATTGGTGCCAACGCAGGGATGCCAGTGACGCTGTCTTTTTTTTGAACCGTGGCCCGGCCTGAAAATGCAGATAGTGGAGCGAATTTGAGGCATATTTTCTTTGATAGTCAATGTTTTCAGTGTAATGTCTTTCTGTGTCAGCTGCAGACACAATGTAGTACAGTAGCCAATGATCCAGTCCCCGTGGTCTATTGTATTTTCTGCTGGGATATTATGTATCACATGCAGCATTGTGATGTCTTGTATCACTCGGCATGTCTCGCAGTCATTCATGATGCAAGGCTAGGCGGCACAGTCTGAAACACATCAGCTTTGTTCCCTAGGAGAGATAACTGCACGGTTTATCTTAGATTAGTAAAATAAAGTGCTGGCAGGTGAAGCATAATAAACAAAGTCTTGCTCATTTATAGCACACATACAGTGTGTGCCTACACTAACACATTAGTCACAAAGGCAATCTGCAGCCTGGCCATTCTGTAAACATTGCGACTAACCAGATGGCACAAAAAATACAGTAACACGCATCCGCCGCTCTATGTAAATGGGAAGTTTAAGCTCCGGACAAGTGTAGACTATGAGGGGCCGAGTGAATTCAACCCGACGTCAAGCTCTGTGTTTCTCTTGGCATAGGCTGTGTGGTTTTGGTGCGCCCAAGTATTTCTGGGTAAGCTCCTCAGGCCAGGAGTGATTTTGCTGAACAACAAGCGACCCATCAGATGCCACACACAAAGCAATGTGACATAATGGTATGACGCTCTAAGAATGATCATACAGTGGGGCCTGGGTTTCCAGGAAAGAAATCAATGCCTTTACATGTAATGTGTAGTCAGAAGCAGCCTGCTCTATAGAGATCCATATGGAAGTCTCATGCTTGACATCTACAAGTTCAAAGTTTCCCAACATAAGGCTCTCCAGCTGTTATAAAACTACTACCCCCATCACGCCCTGACAGCCACAGGCTATAACTTCTACCCCAGTGCTCTTTCCAGCTGTTACAAAACTACAACTCCCATAAGGTTCCTGCATTCATTTCCATACAGCAGTGGTATTTAACCAGCTGTTGCTACTCTTCAACTCCAAGTTGGAAGAGTCACAGGTTGCAGATTATACGAGGTAGTTCTGAATGCCTTGTTTTCTGCATTATTCACAGCACTTATAATATACCCTATGTAAGTATACCAAAACACTATTATACTAAATGACAGCTCATCTCACGACAGTTTGTCATTAACGGTTAGATATGTTTCTTATACTGAACAGGACAAATGTACAGTGATAAATGGGAGAGTTAACAGGTGCTCATACACTTCAGACGGTCAGCCAGTCACAACACAATAGGCAAGTTTGGCCAATGCATGTCGAATGTATACGGTGCCTTACAGCTGGCTATGTAGTTGAAAGGTAAATGTTATCCCAGCTAGTATAATCTTGTAGGCCATGTCAAGTAAAATAATTTTAAAAATACAATCAATTAGCAAACTTATCTCCTTCTCCTGATATGCTTTTGTCCTCCCATTGTTGGCAGCATGTCGCCTAGGTTACAGAGCATCACTCTGCTCTAAAAGCAGTGGTCTGGCTGGTGGATATATAGCTATAAACTACATGTATAGAAATATAATGTATATATTATATAATAAATAAAAATATGTATAATATATATATATATTATATATATATATATATATATATATATACACACACACCAGCTATGGTGTGTCCTACACCAGCTATGGTCTGTAACATAGGCAACATGCTGTCAACAATGGGAAAGAAAGAGGGGGCATATCGGGAGGAGGAGGTAAGTTAACGAAATTAATGCATTTTCACTTGACTTGACATTTTACTTCATGTGTCCTACAAGTTTAAAGTGTACCTATCATTTTAAAAAGAAAATTCTGACTTGTTATAGCGACATGTCAAAAGTTTGCATGGTCGGAGTGCCAAGGCCCCGTCAATCACTAGAACGAAGGGGCAGACACGTTCAGCAGCACACGTTCTGTCCCTTCTTCTCTGCTATAAACTTGTAATACAGGCTCTCTGCGCTATAATGGGAGCCTATGGAACTTCCAGTAGACTGAATTGCTGGAAGTTCCACTACTCCTTAGTTCTAGCGATCGGCGGGGGTCTTGCTCATCAAAAGCTTTTTTAAATGACAGCAGACACCAGTAGAAAAAACAACTCACCCATTATAATCAATGGGATCTGTCAGAATCGATAACAAGGATTTTGGGAAACATATATTAATTAAAAAAATAGCTCCTGGAATTTCTCCATCTCATTGTATCCATTTTTGTCCCCTAATCATTTATATAGTGAAAAAGCTTTACTTCTTACACCTGCCCATTCCTAAGGGTCCATTTACACAGAAAGATTATCTGACAATTATCTGCCAAAGATTTGAAGCCAAAGCCAGGAATGGATTTTAAAAGAGGATAAATCTCAGGCTTTCCTTTATGACCTGATCTCTGTTTATAGTCTGTTTCTGGCTTTGGCTTCAAATCTTTGGCAGATAATGTCAGATATTCTTTCTGTGTAAATAGACCCTAAAGAGCCTACAATCTAATCCTCACCTTGTGCAGGTGTTTGGAGTTTAGTAGCAAAGCTGAATGGAATAAAGAACCCATACAACCACAGAGATTGCACCAACTCCATACCAGTGTGGCCCCCTATTGGACTGGAGCCCAGGACCACCGGAGCCTCCATGCAGATTGATGGGTGCTCCCATAAATTTACTGCATTCTCTGTCCTGTGAGAAGCTGAATGAAAGTAATTATAAAGGTCACAAGGCGGTAAGAGAACTCCAGCAGCCTGTACAGGAAAAATGCCCCCAGGAGATGGAGAGGAGAGACCTGAATGAGACATGGAATTCTTGTAAAACAGATGTCACAGTTATGGAAACTAGCAGGAGCCTATGCCCAGAAATGGTAAACCGTTCAGCACACGCACAAGAAAAGTAGGTTTCTCACTGGTGAAAGAAGGGGCTCGGTGAGCAGAGGAAGGAAATAAAGGTTCTCATCGTGAAGAGGGATGAGGTTTTATTCCTCTTTTTAGACACATGATGCTCCATTGTATAAACATCAGGCCTGAAAACTCCTCTGCCTAGATCTATTATATTCCCACCACTTGTGACCTTTAGTCCCTCCACTTGTGGGTTCCAAAGCTACTGCAGAGAAAACTATGCCAACAGCTGGTTCTATACAGTTACATGTAGGTGCAATACTCACCCTCTACAGGGCCAACGTTCCTCAACCTGTGGCCCTCCAGCTGTTACAAAACTGCAAACGCCATTAAGTTCTGACAGTCGAAGACCCTCCAGCTGTTGCAAAACTGCAACTCCCATAATGTCCTTATGGTTGAAGACTCTCCATTCATTGCAAAACTGCAACTCACATCATGCTCTGATGGTTGAAGACTCTCCAGTGGTTGCAAATCCCACCCTGACTGCTAAAAAGTCATAGACTGTTGCCTTGTTTTGCATTAATGGAACATGGCCCCAGGGTGCAACCTATACAACTAGCACTGGGTCAGATAATATGCATAAATACTATACACGAGCACCATGTAATTTTATTTCTTAGTATGTAAAGAGCAATGGCACAATACTTTGCAGTGCACTTTTTTCTGACTCACATTTCAACATACCTGAGCAAATTTTATTTCGTGAACAGCTTGACATCTGAGCCCCTTGAACCTGAGCTTGTAGGATTTAAAGCTCACCATAGAAAAGTAATACTGTTGGCTGTCGGCCCTGAATCGCCCTATAAACAAGCACGAAGGGCCTGACGGACTACACAAATTTTTACCAAGTCAGATTAAATTCAATTAGGGATAATTTTCCAGTGTCAATGGGTTTTAATTCTGCGTGTTAATCTCTGGGTGCGGAATGAACCCTTTGCTTTATTTCAAAGCGTCAAAAGTGATTTGCAAGACATGTGTTTGTTACCCAGACTTCTCTGAAAGCAATGGAAGATTGCCCGGCATCCATCACCAGTATGGTGTGCTGGATGAAACAGTGTATGGCCACCAATGAAGACTGATGTTTGTGTGAGTGCCATAGGAAAAATCCAGCTCTATGTAACTGTAGTAAATGCTCAAGTTGTGTGTGGAATACATGGTGGATCCGTCAGTCCTCCCCACTTCACTTTCACCACTCCCATCTGACCAAGTGCAAATGCAACGTCAAATCTTAACTCCAAAGTATTCAGGAAATGCATTACAGGGACGTCATGGCAGATCCCCGCAGCCTGTGCGGTAAACTGGGAATACAGGGGGAGACTGAGATAGCATAAAACTAGACGAGACAGGCAGAAGTAGTGCCAAATTCATCAGTGCATGCTGTGGGATAGAGTTAGCGCACCTTGTTAGATAGGTCAGACACTTTGCTCTTACACTACCTCTTGGTTGGCATATTGCTGCGTTTACACGGAACGATAATTCGCCTGATTGTACGATTAACAATTTCGAATGAGCAATGTGTTTTTTATAACGATCAGCATTTAGACGGAACAATATATCGTATGAAAAAATCATTTTGCGATCGCTTAAGCTTATCTCACACATAGGGTAAATCGGTGGACGACTGTTTACATGAAACGATCTGCGAATTTTCTGTGATCAATCAACGACTATTTGAGAACATGTTCAAAGATCAAAATAAACGATTTCTCGCTCGTTGCTTGATCGTTTGCAGCGTTTACACGTACGATTATCATTCGAATTCGATAGTTACCGTGCAAATTCGCACAATAATCGTTACGTGTAAACGCTGCATTATTTTGCAACATTTAGCACCAAAGAATGTAGCACATTTTACTAAATCTGGTGCATTTCTTAACTCTACTTTTTAGGTGTTGAAAGTGTTTAAAATATAATAAATACATTACAAAACTACAGCTCCCAGTATGCTCTATCTTCCTGTAATATCAGTAAGTATACATACATCACAAAATTGAAAAGTACAAGTGTTCTCCACTACAAGCCCCACCACTCATAACATCACTATGTACCCCAACTATCTTTACCTCAATATTGCAAAGTGCGAGTGTTCTTCAATCTGTGGTTCTCCAGCAGTTGAAAAACTACAACTCCCATCATGCTCTTCACATCCCTAACCCTCTAATCACTTTCCATATCAGGGATGGGGAACCTTCAGCCCTCCAGCTGTTGCAAAACTGCCATTTCAATCATGCCTTTGCTTCGGCTGTGCAGGCTTGATGGGAATTGTAGTTTTACAACAGCTAGAAGGCCACAGGTTCCCCATCCCTAAAACTATAAGTGTCCCCTGCAACTTGCTACTTATTAGCTGATGCAAAACAACATCTACCATCATGCATTTCAGCACTAAACACCAGTATAATATCACTAAGCACCCAACAGCTAATCTCAGGTGTAAAGCTTACCGCTGATGCAAAACTACAATTCCCATCATGGCTGGACAGCCAAAGCTTAGACTGTCCAGGCATGATGGGAATTGTACTTTTTCAACAGCTGGAGGACCACAAGTTTGATCCCCTTGCTCTAGTCAAGGTGGATAATATATAAGAACAGTATATCCAAGTCAACCCTAGACACAAGCAGCCACAATGCTAAAAGAAACTTATTTCCCTGACGGAGAAAAAGGATAAAATCCTAAAAAACCCTCAGGCGACAATCTGTGAATGTGATTTTGACAATGGAATAGTAAAGAAATAGCTGGAATTCCAAAGTAAAATTTAAACAAGCCGTGGATTTTCTTAGCATACTTGAACAAGAGGCAAATGTAGAGAGTGAACTCAGTGGCTGGTGACACAACAATCCACCCTATCGGTAAGCTCATAATTCTGTGATAACTTATCAGCAGTGTATAGTGAGCATATGGTGACACGGCCTCAGAAGCCTGTTGCTAGCCTAACAATAGAGAAGTGGAGCGGTCGACCAAGAGCCCCCTGTTAGACAAACTGTCAGCAGCATTTTTTCAGAGCACTGGGGCGATGGAAAGCCTCTTGTATTTGCATTTTCTATTCTTTTACAGGTGAAGAAAGAGCAACCAGATGTCTGCTTCAGAATTGAGTCGTCCGCTATGGCAGATTTAACTCATTGCGGGGCAGGAGTAAGTGCATGACTTGCAACGTAGAGCCTCTGTTTGCAGCAAGCATCCCCCTACCACCATCAAGTATACTCTTCTCATATAAAAGACATGACCTCCCCTTCTAGGTGTTGATTGCAAGCTCTGGTTTCTGACCACCAGGGGCCACGAATGGGTTACATGACATGGGCAGCAGGACATCCAAAATACAGTGCACAATTACAGCGATTGTCTTGCAAGACAGAACGTTTGAGTCACAATGTTAACAAGAGGCTGGCAGAAACCCCTCTGTTATCTGCAGCATGGGAGATGGATCAGCCCAGGGAAACCAGACAGAAGGAAAAACATCATATATGGAAATCCAGCAAGAAACTTTGCGGTTTGGAAAAACTTTCACAATGGGATACTACTCCAAAAAAGCAATTCCATAATATCAAGTGCAATGCAAAAACCATGCAATGACAGCACTCTGTAAGTCATAGTCCATTGTCTGCTGAGAGAATTGGATTACTGTAGTAGTTTGGGACTGCTCTGGTATATTAAGGTAATAAATCATTCACAGTACGGAATGGTTATTCAAGCAATGCCATGATCTATAGTGCAACTTTGCTATAGCTGTGTCTGCACTGAATACAAACAATAACATTGCTGGAGTGTTATATATCGATGCATTGATCAACAAAATACATTTTGCAACATCAGACGTTCATATGTTGGGATTTCCCCGAAAAACGTTACCAAAATGTGTAAGAAAAAAAATGCATCCTTTTGACATGTATGGGGTGTTGCAAACCTCATCTATTGTGCCTTGCTTTGATTTTTTTCTGGACAACCTAAAACCACACTCCCTATATGGCTCTTCTCCACTATATTATAAAGTAGTAACAATTCAGAAAAAAAATACAGTCAATGGCAGACATAACTGCATACATCTGGGGCAGAGACATTCATTGTACTATACTGTACTACAGAGTATATTGGTGCTATTTAAGCAATAGAAGTTTCCACTGTCAGCTTATGCTCTGCATTGTGGGTAGATGTGCAATGCCCGGTCATGAAAGGGTTCATAGATTTAAGCTGTCCTGCCAGAGTTTGGCTCTACACAATGAGCGTGCCTGCCTGGGGGGTGTGCATGCTTCAAAACACCTGGCCTTTTTTATTCCTGGAGCCTCCAAGTGCCAGCACAAATCAAGTCATTTTATGCAATCTTTCAAAAAAAAAAAAAAAAAAAGGTAGGTCTGCCTGTCTGTACAAGGCCAACGTCCCTGCAACATAAGTATACAGCAAAAAAATAAATAAATTAAATAAAAAATGCTGCACACTAGACATTTCTGCAGCGATTACAATGCTTTGAGCCACAATCTTGGAGCTGACAAGACGGAAATGACAGCATTATTTCAGCAATTAGAGTCTGAATCATTAATAAACAAGAGCTTTCCCAATTTAGTTGAAAAGAAGGCCTGACAGACCGCCAAGGCACGAACGCCGGGCCCATCAACTGGACCTAGCAGTCTGGGGAAAAACATGCGAGATTGTTTCTAAACCTCCTGACATCAATATCCATAAACGCATTCTAAAATGGAAACAATGAGAGACGTAACATTTGGTATTAGGGTACAAACCCACACACCGTATACGCAGCAAATACGCAACAAATACGCAACAAATACGCAGCAGTTTGATGGTGAAGATTTAATGCTGAGTTCAGTTATTTAGATCTAATCTGCTGCGTTTTTGTTGCGTATTTGTTGCGTTTTTGCTGCGTATTCGCTGCGTATCGCAGCAGTAAATACGCTGTGTATACGGTGTGTGGGTTGAGGGTACAAACCCACACACCGTATACACAGCAGATACGCAACAAATACGCAACAAATACGCAGCAGATTTGTTGGTACAGATTTGATACTGTGTTCAGTTATTTAGATATAATCTGCTGCGTTTTTGCTGCGTATTTGCTGCGTGTTTGCTGCGTATCGCAGCAGTAAATACGCTGCTTATACGGTGTGTGGGTTTATACCCTTATACCCTTAATAAGCTTTATATTACTATCACATAAAAAGGGAGGGAGTGGCAACCCAATAAGGCACATAAATATCATCGACAGGAGTGTTTCCAAACCTGTTGCATAACTACAACTCCCAACATGCACCTATTTAATATTTAGTCCATGGCTTAAATGAGTGGTGCACAACCTGTCCCGCCAACTACAATTCTCTCCATGTCTAGAAAGCAAAAGGGTTTCCAGGTATGATGGGAATTGTAATTTTGCAACAGGTGCATTGCAGCAGATTGCGAACCACTGCTTTAAATAAAAAGGTCTATAGCAAGTACACTCTAGCTGTTGCAAAACTACAAATTCCAGCATGCTGAGACTGTCAAAAGCTCTCTTGGCATGCTGGGAGTCTTCGTTCTGGAACAACTAGAGATGGGGGAAACAATGATGCAAAGACAGGCAATGCAAGTACAGCTCATAAAAACAGGAAAAAATATGGCCATAATATTCTGAAATTAAAGGAGAAGTCCGGCTAAAAATGTTATTATAGTATTGTATTGCCCCCCAAAAGTTATATAAATCCCCAATATACATTTTTTACGTGAAATGCTAATAAAGTGTTTTTTTTCCTGCACTTACTACCGCATGAAGGCTTCACTTCCTGGATTACATGGTGATGTCACTTCCTGGATAACATGGTGATGTCACGACTCGACTCCTAGAGCTGTGGCTGCTGGAGGATGATGGCAGAGGGATGCTCAGTGTCCCTCAGTGTCCCCCTGCCATCATCCTCTCCAGCAGCCACAGCCCGCACAGCTCGGGGAGTCGGGTCGTGACATCACCATTTTATCCAGGAAGTGAAGCCTTGATGCAGTAGTAAGTGCAGGGAAAAAAACACTTTGTTAATTTCCTGTAATAAGTGTATATTGGTGATTTGTATAACTTTTGGGGGGCAATACAATTTTCGCCGGACAAAACTTTATTTTGTTGACCACCACCAGGCATTGAGCAGCCCTCCTATCTTTTTGCAATTCTTAAAGGGGTTGTCTGAAAGTTTTATATTAATTGGGTAACAGCTGGAACCAGCATAAAATAAAATGAAAACACTTACTCCTAGATCCCACACTTGTTCCAAAGCCAGAAGTGGATTCCAAAGGGTTGGAAAACATAAAGGAAAGACTTGTACTCCTCTTTCCTCTTGGATCCTCCTCTGGCTTTGGCACAAAAACTGCAGTGGCGGTTTTCCAAAAACTGCCATGTGTGATTCCAGCCTAAAAGCTTAGAGTAATCGTGACAGAATAAACTATAACTACTAAAATTATAATATATATATGTCTTCAGGTCTTGAAAACTTTTGTTTACTAATCATTACTCCTAGTCCACACAGCCACATTCCTCACATACTGGTACCATGTCCACGTGCCAGTATAAACTACTCACAATCAAATGAAACACCTAATTAATATAAGGGTAATATAAAGGTGCTAAAGTATATTATGAGTATAATAAGAGTTCAGAGGCGATGCAATTTTATTTATTCACCAAGTAATCTAATAAGCTTATTTTAGAGTGTATTGTTTTATTATTTAAATATACGAGTCTAATAAAAAAAATGCAAAAATGAAATTGCAAATGTTTATAAAAAAATATATAATAAAGTGAATCATAAAAAATAAGGTGAAATGCAAAATAAACAAATTAAAATAAATAAAATTAAATAAAGCACACAGTGGCAACTTGCCAAACCTATAGGAATTATAAAAATAAAGTAAAAAAAATTTATACACACTGTATAACAATATATATCTTGGTGGAAGGGCAACTTTTCCTCGGCTCCTGAGTAAAAGCAGGTTTCTGTACAAAGGTTTAACCAGCCCCTCAGGCTCTGTGCTTATGGGATTTACAGTACATTATTTCATCATTAAAATAGCTCCCAGTCTCTCATGGGAAGCATATGCAGCAGACACATCTAAATAGAAGCTCTCCATCCCTAAATACATTCCACACAGCCATAATTACTGGTATCTAGGAGATTAAAACACATTCATAACCCTTGCTACATGACTAAAGCCCCAATATATCACTCTTTGTTGTTGTTGTTTTTTTTAATATATATTTTTTTATTTATTTTTTTTTTCGCAAAAAGAAATATACAGAGCTTGTAAAAAATTTTGCATGAGAACTGTGGGCAGTCCTGGAGCTCCAAAGTCCCATTTACAGAAAGCTGAGAGTATTCAGAGTAGGAGGGTGCCAAGTTTGGGAGTTGCCGCCCCTTTCTTTTCAATTTTTAAATTACACGGGCCCCGCATGGAACAAGTAGGAACATGTGGAAAGCCGTCAGCTGCGCCCCCTGAGAATGTCAGCGCCCACCTGCAGCAGCCAGAAGCTCCTCGCATGCCCCTGATCTACACATGGAATTACCCTCCTGCAAGACCAAGCAGAAAGCTGTTTAACCCTTTCCTAATCGTGCAAGGGAAAAAAGAAAAAAATTATATATAATATATATAAAAAATATATATATATTTTTAATAATAAAATGATTTAACCAATCATCTGTACCACAAGTCTACCTCACTGAGCAACCAACTAAAAAAAAATCCTCTAAATAAAAAAAAAAAAAAAAATCTACATTTTTTTTTTCTAATGTCTGTTTTTCTTTTAATTTATTGAGAGGATTCTGACCTTAGGGCAGATTATACACATGTAATCCATGGCCCAAATTTCTGTCATTTTACACACATTTTCTTATCACTCTTGTATTTTATGTATTTATGTTACTAAATAAAAATGCTGGAATCGCACATGCAGTTTTTAAGCCAAATTCAGGAATATATACAAAATATAAAGTATAAACAAATGACTGATCCACCTCCTTTCCTTTGTATCCACCCTTGGCTTCATAAACTGTATCCTAAAGCTGCCAATAAAACTGCATGTGTGACTATAGCCTAAGGATAGCATAAGGGCTTCATATACAGAAGTACGGTCTTTGATATACAACAGGAGTGTGACAGAAAAACATTTCACTCACAGTCATAACAACTGGCTTGTAATAAAGATATTGGACGGAGAATTTAAATCTAATACACACAGGTTAAATAAAAAAAATTAAAGTATGCTTCTTTTTTTGTAATTTTTTTTTTGTTCTTTGTTTTTGTTTTGCTTTACTGTTGTGTTTGTATGAGCTGAACACTTTTTTTTCCCCAGGGATTTTCTTTTCTCCGGCTTGTCTCCCCCCCGGTAGGAGTGTGCTTAAGTGGGTACATGACTGCAGAATATGTTTGCACTTCACAAATAAAAGGACAGATGATCACACACATCACCAAGGCAGCAGCAGCCTGTGCTCAGATCTGCACCTCTACAACACAGGCAGCAGCAGTGGCAGAAGCAGCGCCAGGGAGCAACAGATTACAGGAGCGGGAAGGAGGAGGAGGAGAGGGTGCATTTTCCTACCAGAAGGGAAGTTTGCAGGGAGGAATCCTGTTGGATTTGCTCAGAGCTTTCTCCGCTATTCTCTGGGATTCCGCTGACTCCAGACACTTTGTCACTTGAACTTGGAGGGAAAAGAGGAGCAGCCCTGGAAGAAGGGGGGAGAAAAATATATATTTGACTTTCATGTCTCCCTATGGAAGCTGCTGGGAGCGGACATCAGCAGGAGTGGGGGGGGGGGGGGGGGGATTGTCTGCTGCGGGATAAGGGGGGGGATGGTTTCCCTTTCCCAGGCAGCTCAAGCCTCTTGCTAAGTTCTTTCCTCTTGTGGAAATATGTGAAAAATGTCTTCTTTTTTTTCATGCAAACCCCAACATTAGAATTACATGACCTCCCACAAAATGTAAGGCATGGGTGTCACACTTTAAAAGCCCCCCCATAATGTCACATGTCTTGTCCTGCTCCCTTCATTTATACTGAATGACCCCCACACCCCAAATCTACAATAAGTTGGAAATTACTTTCTATATTATGCAACCTTTTCTAACTAGTAACAAACCCCAAATCTACAAATACCCTAAAACAGTGTACCCCAACTTGTGACTCTGCTGTAGCTCCTGCTGATGGCCTTGGCCTCTCAGGGTATACTAGGCTGACATGTATGTTGGGAGTTGTAGTCACATGTTGGGGAAAACTTGCAAACTCTTCAGCCCAAACACCCCATACTATCCCTAATCACCCATATACCACATACTATCCCTAACAACCCATATACCCCATACTATCCCTAATCACCCATATACCACATACTATCCCTAACAACCCATACTATCACTAACCATCTGTAAATACCACACTGTCACTAGTCACTCATACACCCCACACTATCCCTAATCACCCATATACCACACACTATCCCTAATCACCCATATACCCCATACTATCCATAACAACCCATACACCCTACACTATCCCTAGTCGTTCATACACCCCATACCATCACTAGTCGCTCATACACCCCATACTATCACTAGTCACCCATCCTATGACTAGTCACTCATATACCCCACAGTCACTAGTCACCCATACAGCCACTAGTCACTCATACACCCCATACTATCACTAGTCACTCATACACCCCATACTATCACTAGTCACGCATCCTATGACCAGTCACTTATATACCCCATACAGTCACTAGTCACCCATACAGCCACTAGTCACTCATACACCCCATACTATCACTAGTCACCCATCCTATGACTAGTCACTCATATACCCCATACAGTCACTAGTCACCCATACCCCATAGTCACTAGTCACCCATACAGTCACTAGTCACTCATATACCCCATACAGTCACTAGTCACCCATACCCCATAGTCACTAGTCACCCATACAGTCACTAGTCACCCATACCCCATAGTCACTAGTCACCCATACAGTCACTAGTCACTCATATACCCCATACTATCATGTTACCCATACAGTCACTAGTCACCCATACCCCATAGTCACTAGTCACCCATACAGTCACTAGTCACTCATATACCCCATACAGTCACTAGTCACCCATACCCCATAGTCACTAGTCACCCATACAGTCACTAGTCACTCATATACCCCATACTATCACTAGTTACCCATACGGTCACTAGTCACCCATACACAATTGCGAAGTACAAATGTTTCCCACTCTGTGGTTCTCCAGCTGATCTATAACTACAACACCCATCAAAAATGTTACCCCCCCCCCTCCAACACAATAAATGTTAAGCACCCCCCTTATTTTTTCCCCCATGTCCTTGGTTCTTTAGCTGATGTGAAACTACAACTCTCATCATGTTTCTGCTCATATTCACTAACATAAAAATCCACTAAGTACCCGTATTGCAAAGTATAAGTGTTCCCAAACCTGCTGCCAATACAAAACTACAACTCCCATCATATTCTGCCGCCAACCCCCCTGTCGTCTATACATTCCAAAGTTACACAGTACAAGAGCTCCCCAACAGCCGATACAACACTACGACTCCCATACCTGTCAAACCTACTATTTAGTATAAGCGTTCCCTTGTCCAACTACAACTCCCATCATGCCTGAGCCCTGACATCCCTTAATAACTACTCTTTCTTCCCAAAAATTAGCAAAGTACAAGTGTCTGAGCTCTTTAGCTGTTTCAAAACTACAACTCCCATCATGCCCTAGCAACAAGTAGTCCAACTTTGCTTTAGTCTATGTGTCACTAAATCTGGAAAGTACAAGTGATCTGCCTCCTCGACTGATGTAAAACTACAACTCCCATCATGCCCCAGCTGCCTATAACAACTCTATAGACTCCTAAATAGGCAAAGTACAAGTGTATTGGCTGTGTAGCTATTGCAAACTACAACTCCCATCAGGCCTTAGCACCCCGTAATATTATAATCAAGTACCTCAAGTCTAGACACCCCTACATTATTAAAGTACAAGTGTTTTACCTCACAATTCATGTAAAACTACAACTCCCATCATGCCCTAGCAACCCATAATATAGTCAAGTAAAATTTGCAAACTACAAGTGTTTTGCTTCCCCCAACTAATGTGAAACTACAACTCCCATCATGCTCTGAGAGCCGGGCTCCCTGGCTGATGCAAAACTACAACTCCCATCATGCACGTCATCAAGTATCCCAACTACATCACTAAATTGGTAACGCACAAGTGTTTTGGCTGTCTAGCTACTGCAAACTACAACTCCCATCATGCCCTAGCACCCCGTATTATTATAATCAAGTACCCCAAGTCTAGACACCCCTACATTAGTAAAATACAAGTGTTTTACCTCACGACTGGAGTAAAACTACAACTCCCATCATGCCCTGACAGCCTTCGGCTGTCAGGGCATGATGGGAGTTGTAGTTTTACCTGAGCTATATAGTTACAAGTTGGAGGACAGACTTGTGCACTCCTCAGTGACCCCACCATCTTGCACTAAACAAGCAGCGCACCCCAAAGTGTGTGAGTGTGGGCCTGTCGGAGCCCCTAATTGTGCCCAGGCTGAGGAGTGTGAGCCGTGGCCTCCCCGCCCCCCTGACCCCCTTGTTCCCGTCAGCCCGCCCCCCCTCTTCCCGGCGCTCTCCTGACAGACTCCCTGCAGACAGCCCCCCTCTTTCCTCACACACACAACTTACCCCGGCGGGCGGGCGGGCGGCTGAGGACACCCCACAAAGCTGAGCAGCAGCAACTTCTCCCACTCTGTCTATTGTCCGCTGGGCTGCCGGCGGGGGGGGGGGCACCCCGGGGAGGGCCGAGCACGGTGAGGGGAGCGGGGACTCGGCGCTAGCGATGCGAGGAATGCTCGGAATGAGGACAGGAATGAAATGAACGTCAGGACCGAACCAGCGGAGGAGGCGTGGCCCGGCTGACGTCATGCTCCTCCCTCCCACCGCCCCGGAGGCCGTGCCCTGACGTCACGGGGAAGTCCGGAGTGGGCGGGAAAAAAGCCAGTCAGACTCAGCCCCCTCAGCCTTCCCCTTTTCCCGCCCTCCCAAGTGGGTCACGTGACGCGGGAATTGAGCGGGAGCTGCCCTGTGTGTGAGGAGATGAACATGGCGGCCCCTTCGCTTCATCCCGTCTATAGAGTTCTCATCTATTTTCTGACTACAGAAATTTTTCCTTTTTTTGTCTATTTTTTTTTTTTCACAAGGCTTGTTTTTTGTGGGACGAGATGTAATTTTGGACCACACCCTTTATTTGTACAGTTTAATATGCTGAGATACAGAAATATGAACGTTTATAAGGTAAAATTGGGTTTCATATTTTTGGGGTGATACCAAATTTATATCGTTTTTGTTGTTTTACCACTTTTAACCTCGCGACGGTTTAAATTTTTTTGGGAGAATTTTTTTTTTTTTTATATGCTTTATTTTCCTTGGATTAAGGTGGGGGTTTTTTGTGGGCAAGTTGTACTTTTTGACGACACCCTTTATTTTACGACTTAAAGGAGAAGTCCGGCCGTTTTTAAAATCTGGCAGCCGGCAAGGGGGAATTCGGTCAAGAGTATGAACTTACCTCCTCTGGTGCCCGCGGTGAACACCGGAACGGCCACGGGACCCTGCTGTGCTCCAGAATCTCCATCGCGAGGTCCGTCACAACCCGGCTGATGGACTGGCCACTGGGGCGGGATGCAACTCCAGTCACTGATTGGCTGAGAGGCCAGTCTATCAGCCAGGACAGGCCTTTTCTCCCCCGGCGGGGTTCTGAAGCCGGGCCTGCCGCTCACCGCGGGCGCAGGGAGAGGTAAATTCGTACTTTTGATCAAATTCCCCCCTTTTTGCTGCCAGATTTTTAAAATGTCCAGACTTCTCCTTTAATATGTTGATATACATAATAGTGCGTTTACACGGAACGATTATCATTCAAACTTTCGCAATAACGATGGCATTTGAGCGATAATCGGCTTGTGTAAACACAGCTAACGAACAAGTGACAAGCCAAAAATCGTTCATTGTGATCTTTCAACATGCTCTCAATTCATCGTTGCCCATTCACTAAAAATTCGCAGATCGTTTTGTGTAAACAGTCTTTCAAAGATTCACCCTGTGTGTGAGATGGGCTTAAAGGACAACTCCCATGGGACCCCCCCCCCCCCAAAAAAAAAAAAACAGACACAGACATGTGCGCATGTGCACCAGCAGCCTTTTCTCTCCCATTCACTTTCTATGAAGACGCTGAGGAGGACAGTGATGACCGTAATTGGTAATGTATAATTTCTTTAACTTCCGGGTCGGGGGTCCGAAAGTGGGGAAAGGGGGCCAGAACGGTTATTTATCCACATTAAAAAGTTATATAACTTTGTAATGTGTGTTAAATAAGCCAAAAAAATTTTTTGTGGAAGTTGTCCTTTAAAGGAGAAGTCCGGCAGAAATTTTTATTGAAGTATTGTATTGTCCCCACAAAGTTAAACAAATCCCTAATATACACTTAATACTGGAAAAGCTTATAAAGGGCTTTTTTTCCCTGCACTTACTACTCCATCAAGGCTTCACTTCCTGGATAACATGATGATGTCACTTCCTGGATAAAATGGTGATGTCACTTCCTGCATAACATGGGGATGTCACTTCCTGGATAACATGGTGATGTAACTTCCTGGATAACATGGTGATGTCACTTCCTGGATAACATGGTGATGTCACTTCCTGGATAACTTGGTGATGTCACTTCCTGGATAACATGGTGATGTCACTTCCTGGATAACATGGTGATGTCACTTCCTGGATAACATGGTGATGTCACTTCCTGGATAACATGGGATGTCACTTCCTGGATAAAATGGTGATGTCACTTCCTGGTTACCATGGTGATGTCACTTTCTGGATAAAATGGTGATGTCACTTCCTGGTTACCATGGTGATGTCACAACCCGACTCCCAGAGCTGTGCGGGCTGTGGCTGCTGGAGTGGAGGATGGCAGAGGGATTCTCAGTGTCCCTCCAGTGCCCTGTGTCCATCAGTTTCCCCCTCCTATCATCCTCTCCAGCAGCCACAGCCCGCACAGCTATGAGAGTCAGGTCGTGACATCACCATGTTATCCAGGAAGTGACATCACCATGTTATCCAGGAAGTGACATCACCATGTTATCCAGGAAGTGAAGCCTTGATGCAGTAGTAAGTGCAGGGAAAAAAAGCCCTTTATAAGCATTTCCCGTGATAAGTGTATATTGGTGATTTGTATAACTTTTGGGGGGCAATACTATACTTTAATAAAAAATTTTGCTGGACTTCTCCTTTAAGCGATCTTAACCCCTTAACGACCGCAGGCATATATTTACGCCCTGCGGTCGGTAAGGGAGTTCAGAACGGGTCTCCGTCAAAATGGCGCTGATCCCGGCTCAGCGCTCGGATGCTTTCGGCTGCAGCAGCCCAAAGCATCCGAGTGCCGATCTCATTGATCTATGCTGTATAAGTATACAGCAAAGATCTCATTGAGAGATCAGTGTATATATACTAGAAGTACTCCAGGGGGGCTTCTAGTATAAGTGTAAAAGAAATAAAAAAAAAAAGTGTCATTATTAATAAAAAGCCCCCTCCCCTAATAAAAATTTGAATCACCCCCCTTTTCCCATGTAATAAATAAAATTAAACAAATAGATAAATAAACATGTTTGCTATCGCCGCGTGTGTAATCGCCCAAACTATTAATTTATCATATTCCTGATCTCGCACGGTAAACTGCGTAAGCGCCAAAAAATCCCAAAGTGCAGAATTGCGCATTTTTGGTGGCATCAAATCCAGAAAAATTGTAATAAAAAGCGATCAAAAAGTCGTATATGCGCAATCAAGGTACCGATAGAAAGTAAACATCATGGCGCAAAAAATGGCACCTGACACAACCCCATAGACCAAAGGATAAAAGCGCTATAAGCCTGGGAATGGAGCGATTTTAAGGAAGATATATTTGTTAACAATGGTTTGAATTTATTACAAGCCATCAGATAATATAAAAGTTATACATGTTACATATCGTTTTAATCGTAACGACTTGAGGAACATATATAACAAGTCAGTTTTACCCCAGGGCGAGCGTCGTAAAAACAAATACCCCCCAAATAAACAAAATGCGTTTTTTTTTGGTTTTTTTTAAATCACCATACGTTTAATTTTTTTCTGGTTTTCCAGTGTACTTTATGAAAAAATTCAGCCTGTCATTGCAAAGTACAATTAGTGCTCATGTGGGTTTCTAGGTGGAAAAATGCAAGTGCTATGGCCTTTTAAGCACAAGGAGGAAAAGACGAAAACGCAAAAATCTAAATTGGCACGGTCCTTAAGGGGTTAAAAACAATAGCAACATTGATTTTTCTTAAATTTTTTCTAATGATTTATTCGTCTAAACGCCAATTGTTAGAAAAACCAAATC